>NW_027316389.1:19759365-19789644 GCF_026437365.1 Eucyclogobius newberryi
TGAACTCTAATCAAGTCCTTTGCACTGTAGTTATTTTGCATTTACCTTGGCTTATAAGATAAGATAAGATAAGGTATTCCTTTAGTGTCCACACATGGGGAAATTCCAGTGTTGCAACGCAGGTAGATACAGAGGAAAAGGACAGATAACTTTTAGGAAGTTTAAAAAACACACTTAATAGAAGAACTCTTATAAACAAAAACTCTTATAAACAAAAACTCCTATAGACAGAACCTCTCATTTCCTAATAAGGAATGGAGGGGAAAAATAAAGATAGAATAAAATAAAAAAAAAAACAGCTAGCGTAATACTAGAAGATAATACTAATAATAATGGTAAAATAAGCACTCTATTTGCATCAGTTATATGCACATGAATGTGACATTATTGCATGCGAGTACGACAGTAATTGCAGACAGAAATAGAAATATAGATTTTCCACTGCTTTACTTCAAAGTCTAGGTTTCCATATTTATTTATTTTTGAATTAGGAATTTCCGGCTGTGGGTAAACAATTTTGGACTTTAAACAGAAAAACAATTCTCACTCCGACTGGGAAAAATAACCTTTGGAAAATAAAATGGGCACGGAAACCAGTGAGAAATGTCTTTTTAAAAAGTAAAAAAAACAACCAGACTCTGCCCAACAACATTACTCTCATTAATCATTTTAGTTTATCTTTATCAGAGGCGAGTGGAGCTTAATTACTTCGAATCAATACATTTACTTGAGTGACTTTAAATAAATTGTACTTTTGAGCGATTTTTTGTGGTAGTTTGCTTTTTATCCCAACTTGAGTACATTTTTTATTGAAGTAACACTTTATAACAACTACACCTGCGTTAGTAAAGCATGAACAAAGACTTAATTAATAGTGAACAAATGGTTTATTAAGCTTAATTCAGGCTTGGTGATCACTTAACTAATACTCCAACCCTAATTCCTAATCCTAACCTTATTTAAGTAGTAAATAAGACTGAATCAAGCGCAATAAACTACTTGTTCATTATGACTTAAGCCTTTGTTCAAGCTTTGTTAAGGCAATTAAGGTGTAGTTATGATAAAGTAGCACCCAATACTTCCTCTTACTGTGAGCGAGTCGACACGTGACAAAAGCTTTATGTTGACAACAGAACTTGCGCCATTCCTTTTGATATAATTAGGCCCGAGCGCCACAAGCTGGCGAGAGGCCTATTAATCTCGTAAGGCCGTGCGAAGCACGGCTGCGAAAGTGCGCACATAGTGCGCACGAAATCGAGCGCGAAGCGCTCGCCCACTTCCAAACACTCACTAACGCACTCCTCCACTCATGCACACCCGTGCATACTAATTAGTAGTAGGAAAATGGAACATTACCATTGTAAACGGGCGAAGCCCGTGCAAAAGTGCGCACTAAACGAGCACTTTACATTGAGATGACGACCGCTTCGCGGTCGTCATCCCCATATAAAGCACTCATTTGCGCGAAGTACCTCACGAATACGTTCCCCATCTCTTGCATGTTCCGTGCATATAAGCATGTAATGCAAAAAATGAACATTATTACTGTATAGAGGGCCAAAAACACAAAGTGGGCGGAGCCCACTCAAAATTAACGAAAGTACCCGTCAGTGACCAGGGACCCACACCATGAGGTAGGAAAGCGCGAGCGCTTTCCGAAAATGTATAGTTTATGATATTTGGAAAATGGGAAACATTGTTTTCGTATCGGAATATTATTCTTTCTTTCTTCTTCTCGGGACCAACCCCCCTATTTTTCACCCAGTGAACATTGACGAAAAGTCACAAAAATTTGCACACCTCTAAAAATCGTGCCTCTCTACATTCTGGCTATTTCCCTTTTCTAAAATAAAAAAAATTGGCGCGTCAGCGCCCCCAAATGTACCAAAAATGCATTGAGAGATGGGAAATGACCCCAAAAAAATTTGATCGTAGAATCATGAAATTTGGCGCAGAGGTAGATGGTGACAAGAGAAGTAAAAAATATTATTACGGCAACGCCGTCCGCCCAACCAAATGTCGGCCATATTGCTTCAAAAATGGCTAAACATGACTTCGGAGTTTTTCCAAACGTCGTACTTTTACGAACTCCTCCCAGGCCGTTGGCCCTAAAAAGCTGAAATTTGGTGAAAATGCTACTGAGGAGTGGGACATCAAAAGTTATCCAAATTACATTGATACCTGTCACGGTCTCTGTGCGGCAAAGCCGCAAACTGTAGCAAGAATTTCAGAAATCTCCCAAATTTAACATTTCTGCCGTTTGCGCAGATAAAGTCCGAATTGCGTCAAATTAGAATCAGTTGTTAAACTCTTTGCCCTAAACCTACTTGAAGTGAAATAAATTAATTTGGAGCCACAGCGCCCCCTACAGATTTTATATGGAGGTTAAATATTTAGTTTTGCGAAATTATATGAAATTTGACACACAATTCAATTTTGGCCCCATCAAAAAAGTCAATGAGACCCATGTCATAATTGTTATGGCTTTGCCGTAACGATGACCGAAACCTTCCATGTTATTCCAATGGGGAAATCGCCAGAACATGTTTACACTTTAGACTTTCACAAACTCCTCTTAGGGCGTTAGACATATTAACCTGAAATTTGGTGAGACTCATCTTCAGGGGTGGACCATCAAAAGTTATCCACATTTTTATTCAAAGAGTCACGGTGTCTGTGCGGCAAAGCCGCACATTTTGCCAAGAATTCAAAATAAAATAGCTTTTTGATGGTAAAACAAAGGGGAGAAGATGTGACAGCGTCACAGATTCAGCAGTAGGCGTAATAAAAGGACAATTGGGGCGCGTTAGCGCCCCCTCCTCTTGCGGCGTGGCGGCGGCGTAGCGAGGGCCGATCATTGCCGCTTGCGGCTATATTTATTTTTTTATTAGGCCCGAGCGCCACAAGCTGGCGAGAGGCCTATTAATCTCGTAAGGCCGTGCGAAGCACGGCTGCGAAAGTGCGCACGTAGTGCGCACGAAATCGAGCGCGAAGCGCTCGCCCACTTCCAAACACTCACTAACGCACTCCTCCACTCATGCACGCCCCGTGCATACTAATTAGTTGTAGGAAAATGGAACATTACCGTTGTAAACGGGCGAAGCCCGTGCAAAAGTTCGCACTAAACGAGCACTTTACATTGGGATGACGACCGCGAAGCGGTCGTCATCCCCATATAAAGCACTCATTTGCGCTAAGTAGCTCACGAATACGTTCCCCATCTCTTGCATGTTCCGTGCATATAAGCATGTAATGCAAAAATTGAACATTATTACTGTATAGAGGGCCAAAAACCCAAAGTGGGCGGAGCCCACTCAAAATTATCGAAAGTACCCGTCAGTGACCAGGGACCCACACCATGAGGTAGGAAAGCGCGAGCGCTTTCCGAAAATGTATAGTTTATGATATTTGAAAAATGGGAAACATTGTTTTCGCATCGGAATATTATTCTTTCTTTCTTTCTTTCTTTCTTTCTTCTTCTTCTCGGGACCAACCCCCCTATTTTTCACCCAGTGAACATTGACGAAAAGTCACAAAAATTTGCACACCTCTAAAAATCGTGCCTCTCTACATTCTGGCTATTTCCCTTTTCTAAAATAAAAAAAATTGGCGCGTCAGCGCCACCAAATGTACCAAAAATGCATTGAGAGATGGGAAATGACCCAAAAAAAATCTGATCGTAGAATCATGAAATTTGGCGCAGAGGTAGATGGTGACAAGAGAAGTAAAAAATATTATTACGGCAACGCCGTCCCCCGAACCAAATGTCGGCCATATTGCTTCAAAAATGGCTAAACATGACTTCGGAGTCTTTCCAAACGTCGTACTTTTACGAACTCCTCCCAGGGCGTTGGCCCTAAAAAGCTGAAATTTGGTGAAAATGCTACTGAGGAGTGGGACATCAAAAGTTATCCAAATTACATTGATACCTCTCACGGTCTCTGTGCGGCGAAGCCGCAAACTGTAGCTAGAATTTCAGAAATCTCCCATATTTAAAATTTCTGCCGTTTGCCCAGATAAAGTCCGAATTGCGTCAAATTAGAATCAGTTGTTAAACTCTTTGCCCTAAACCTACTTGAAGTGAAATAAATTCATTTGGCGCCACAGCGCCCCCTACAGATTTTATATGGAGGTTAAATGTTTAGTTTTGCGAAATTATATGAAATTTGACACACAACTCAATTTTAGCATCCCCATCAAAAAAGTCAATGAGACCCATGTCATAATTGTTATGGCGTTGCCGTAACGATGACCGAAACCTCCCATGTTATTCCAATGGGGCCAGAACATGTTTACACTTTAGACTTTCACAAACTCCTCCCAGGGCGTCAGCCCTATTAACCTGAAATTTGGTGAGACTCATCTTCAGGACCATCAAAAGTTATCCACATTTTCATTCAAAGAGTCACGGTGTCTGTGCGGCAAAGCCGCACATTTTGCCAAGAATTCAAAATAAAATTGCTTTTTGATGGTAAAACAAAGGGGAGAACATGTGACAGCGTCACAGATTCAGCAGTAGGCGTGATAAAAGGACAATTGGGGCGCGTTAGCGCCCCCTCCTCTTGCGGCGTGGCGGCGGTGTGGCGGCGGCGTGGCGAGGGCCGATCATTGCCGCTTGCGGCTATATTTATTATTTTTCTTGTTCTTCTTCAGCGCTTTGATCTCTAATTTGACCCCCTGAACATGCTCAAAAACTCACCAAACTTTGCCCAAAATTCAGAATCGGCGAAAAATTGTATTTTTTCTGGGCCATTTTTTTTTTCGTTAAAAAATGGCGCGACAGCGCCACCGACAAAAGTCAAAATACATTGCGCCTATGGGAGACGCCCCGAGGTCAACTTTGGCGTAAAACTACGAAATTCGGGACACGCATTCCTCTCGTGAGGATAAACAAAAAAAATCATTGTGGCCACGCCCCCAAACTTACCCTATGGCCGCCATCTTCCTTTGAAAATGAAAACAAGCTGAGTTAGCCATTTTGTTTACGTCAAACTTTGACGAACTCCTCCTAGGGCGTTTTGCCCACCGACTTCAAAATCGGCGTACGTCCTCTGGACAAGTGGGGCATCTAAAGTTATTCAATTTTTTGAGATACCTTTTACGGTCTGTGTGCGGCGCAGCCGCAAAGTTGGACAACTTATTTTGGAATATTGCAGGTCTAAAAATTGCTCCCATTTGATCAAAACCAGTCCGATTAGGACCAAATTTGAATCAGTTGTTAAACTTTCTAGTTTGGACCAGTTTAGGCTGACAAAATTGAAATGGCAGTGATAGCGCCCCCTACAGAGTGACCTTTAAATTAACATTGAAGGTCAAAAATTAGTTTTACCAAAATTGTCTAAACTTTACCCAAAATTCTATTTTGCCGTCCCGATCACAAAAGCCAATCACAAAAATGCCTAAATTTTTACGCCGTAGTCGTAGCGATGACAGAAACCTCCCATGTTATCCCTATGGGAAAACCACAAAATCTCTCAAATTACCACATTTTTATGTTTTACACTTTAACGAAGTCCTCCTAGTGCGTTTTGCCCACCAACCTCAAAATCGGTGTACGTCCTCTAGACAAGTGGTGTATCTAAAGTTATCCAAATTTTAAGGATAACTTTTACGGTCTTTGTGCGACGGAGCCGCAAACGTTTCCCAGAATTCTGACTATTTGGCCTTCAGAGTGGCCTATAAACAATAGAGTTTTTCCAAATGACATGATATTTTGAACGAAATTCTAATTTGCCATCCTGATCACAAAAGTATGAGAGCCAAAGTCATATTTTGTACGGCGTAACCGTAGCGATGACAGAAACATCCCATGTTATCCTTATGGGAAAATCGTAGAATCGCTCAAGTCACCACATTTTTACGCTTCACACTTTAACAAACTCCTCCTAGGGCGATTGTCCGATCAAGTTCATATTTGGAGAATATCATCTACACAAGCGGGGCATCAAAACTTACCCATGTTTTGATTCTAAGTGCTACGGTCTCTGTGTGGCGGACCCGCAAATATATGTCAGAAATGGGAAAACAGCGAAATCTCTAAAATCACCACATTTTTACGCTTCACACTTTAACGAACTCCTCCTAGGCCGATTGCCCGATCAAGCTCATATTTGGGGAAAATCATCTACACAAACGGGGCATCAAAAGTTATCCATATTTTGATTTTAAGTGGTACGGTCTCTGTGCCGTGGAGCTGCAAATATACTGTCACAAATGGGAAAAACGCCAAATCCTTGAAATGTTCACATTTACGCTTCACACTTTAACAAACTCCTCCGTGGGCAATAGCTCGATCAAGCTTTACTTTGGGAAAAATCATCTACACAAGCGCGGCATCAAAAGTTATCCATATTTTTATTCCAAGTGCTACGGTCTCTGTGCGGCGGCGCAGCAAATTTGACTGACACTTGTGTTCATTTGCACTGGATTGGCCATGTCCAATGTGTCGCCGTCTGTCAAGTTCTTTTTTTATTCAACACACAATAAGGGCGCCATCTTTATCAAGTCAAAAGCGCAGAGTCGGAAGGCCGGCGGCCCGCGAGGGCCGTTGGATGCCGCTTGCGGCTTTAATTCTTTCTTTCTTTCTTTCTTTCTTTCTTCTTCTCGGGACCAACCCCCCTATTTTTCACCCAGTGAACATTGACGAAAAGTCACAAAAATTTGCACACCTCTAAAAATCGTGCCTCTCTACATTCTGGCTATTTCCCTTTTCTAAAATAAAAAAAATTGGCGCGTCAGCGCCACCAAATGTACCAAAAATGCATTGAGAGATGGGAAATGACCCAAAAAAAATCTGATCGTAGAATCATGAAATTTGGCGCAGAGGTAGATGGTGACAAGAGAAGTAAAAAATATTATTACGGCAATGCCGTCCGCCCAACCAAATGTCGGCCATATTGCTTCAAAAATGGCTAAACATGACTTCGGAGTTTTTCCAAACGTCGTACTTTTACGAACTCCTCCCAGGGCGTTGGCCCTAAAAAGCTGAAATTTGGTGAAAATGCTACTGAGGAGTGGGACATCAAAAGTTATCCAAATTACATTGATACCTCTCACGGTCTCTGAGCGGCGAAGCCGCAAACTGTAGCTAGAATTTCAGAAATCTCCCATATTTAAAATTTCTGCCGTTTGCGCAGATAAAGTCCGAATTGCGTCAAATTAGAATCAGTTGTTAAACTCTTTGCCCTAAACCTACTTGAAGTGAAATAAATTCATTTGGCGCCACAGCGCCCCCTACAGATTTTATATGGAGGTTAAATGTTTAGTTTTGCGAAATTATATGAAATTTGACACACAACTCAATTTTAGCATCCCCATCAAAAAAGTCAATGACTCATGTCATAATTGTTATGGCGTTGCCGTAACGATGACCGAAACCTTTCATGTTTACACTTTAGACTTTCACAAACTCCTCCCAGGGCGTCAGCCCTATTAACCTGAAATTTGGTGAGACTCATCTTCAAGACCATCAAAAGTTATCCACATTTTCATTCAAAGAGTCACGGTGTCTGTGCGGCAAAGCCGCACATTTTGCCAAGAATTCAAAATAAAATAGCTTTTTGATGGTAAAACAAAGGGGAGAAGATGTGACAGCGTCACAGATTCAGCAGTAGGCGTAATAAAAGGACAATTGGGGCTCCTCTTGCGGCGTGGCGGCGGCGTGGCGGCGGCGTGGCGGCGGCGTGGCGAGGGCCGATCATTGCCGCTTGCGGCTATATTTTAATTTTGTGGTCGATACTTATCATTTTGTACTTATTGTTGTCCTTCCATCTAAATAAACTTCATAATTCAGATTTTACGTCCAGACAGTTTCCAGTGGTGCAAAGTAACAAAGTACAAATGCAAAAGTACTGTTAAGGGATCTGTACTTTTTAAAATAATAATAATAGTTGATACTTTTTACTTACTTCACCACATTTGGGAGAAGGTAGTTGTACTTTCTACTCCATTAAAATGTTTGAACTGGACTGAAAAGTACAAAGTAGTAAAGAGTTTATTTTTAGCAGATTCGTGGTGATTTAGGCAATTTAGGCAATTCTCGAAAATCCGATTGAAATGCTTTTACTTTAGTAGATTTTTATGTGCTACTTACACTTTTACTTAAAGTGCCCCTGACAGGTTGGACTACGACTACGACTATACAGAATAACACATTTTTTAGGTTTATAATGTCACTTCCTGTTTGTAATTGATGACATCACACTAGGAAATTACCCAGCAAGCAGTGGGAATCTAATCTAATGTCACATTTTTTTTAATTTGACAAATAAAAGTATATGAGAGCACTTTATTTTGTTGAATTCATGTTTCAAGTTGTTTCTTTTGTATAAATTATGCACTGCAATTTGTATACAATGTGATGTCACTTTCTACAGATTTTTCAAAGTTTTCTCCAAAAATACCTACTCGATTGGTGTAAAAATATAATTTATGTGTACAACAGGTGCAAAAACACAAAACAGAGTCAAAATTTGAACATCGTAAACACCTGTCATACCCCCTTTAAGTTTTTGCTCCTGCATCTGTACTTTTACTCAACACGGAGTACTTTTCCCGCCACTGACACTTCCTCCGCCATTACTCTTACTTCAGCTGTCGTTTTCGCCAAACCGAACCTCTTTTCATTCGCCTCAAAGTGTCACTATCGGTGTCGGACTCTGACGCCAAGAGAGGAAATCGTTATTGTGTCACCTGATTCGAGGCCAGTTCCATTTGAAGTGTTACGGGAGAACTTCAAAGTCGGCGAAATTAGCATAGAACCCGTCTGAATAACGAGAGGCGTTATCTGCACCGGCTATAACACACTCCAGGCGGAATGACGAGCGCGAGAAGCAAAAGGAAAACATCACATTGTTCGGACACATTAAAGACACATCCTGTAACTTTTCTAGTGGCGATGATACTGCCTTGTCTGGAAGGATCTTGGTGACGTTTAACCAGGCCAAGTTATGGGTCAGATATACACTTTTAATGGCTTTACGCACGAACACATTGTATATACCGTATGTTCCGGACAATAAGTTGCACCTTTTTTCATAGTTTTGGCTGGGGTGTGACTTATACTTATATTTATACTTGTATACTTATACTCCAGAGCGACTTATGTGTGATATTATTTGTTTTTTTCACACTTGCAACCGCATTTCATACTCCAGTGCAACTTATATATGTTTTTTTCTTCTCTATTATGCATTTTTTGGCTGGATTATAGTCCGGACAATACGGTAAGAATGATTCAGGCTTAGTAACTACATAATTAATGCCACAATCCTGGAATAAAGTAGTTACTATTAAGCCTTTGTTCATTATGATTTTTTTTAAAGCTCGACTACCTGATTTTTATGTTTATTTGATTGGGGCAGAACAAAAGAATAATAATTGCAGACCTGGTCCACAATACGCTGCAAACATAGGGCATGGTTTTTATTTTTTAAACGTGTGCAACTCGTCCTTGACTCTCACAAACTCTTTGGCACGTCGTTAATATTCAAAATGCATCACATTTTTAGCTCTTGGACATTTTATTTGAAGATGCAAAAAGCTTGCAACAGTCTCATTTTGTCACAAAGTGCTGATGCGTGATATTATAATGTGATAATATAAACATAAAATGTTCTCAAGGCTAAAAAGAAGTTTAGTTATTGTAAAGTGGCAACAAAATACTGTTTACTGCCATTTTGTGGAGCATTCCAGGTAAGCAGTAATGTCGCCATGGAGGCAAGCAGGTGGGAAAGTTACACAATGCACCACAGTGACTTTAGTTAAGTAGTTAGTATAAATATTAAAACAGTAAAAAAAGGTTAATAAAATTCTTAAAAAAATATGTTTAAATACTGTTGATTTTTATATATATTTCTCGTAAGATTAGTATTATTTCAAGATCAATTTAACAGGATCTTTTTTAATCCGACGTCCAATTACTTTTGACTACAGGGAACAAAGAGGCTGAACTCTTCACCAAATTAAAGCATCATGTTTGCCCTTTAAAACTAAAGCTTGAAGTTCAATCAAAAACATCAAAATCAAGATTAAACGATTAAATAATTAAGATTTGTGCAGCAAATGTAAAGAGACGTTTCTTACACAATGCAGTCCACTCCTCCGACTTGGACCTGAACGTCGCTCTTGCTGCCGGTTTTCAAGTGATGACCGGAAATGGTGATGAGGGTCCCTCCCGCTTTGAGCCCCTGACTGGGCTTCACCGAATCTGGGATGGGGTCCTGGAGCGGAGAGAGAACGTGGAGAAGGGCTTAGCATTCAATCCTTTCATGCGTGAGGTGATTGGTTAAGAGCGTTGAGACCGGTTCATCTCGGGACCCTTCAGAGCCCCTCAGAGCCGTGTTTACAAACATATTTATATTACGGACTCATCCTGGTGAGTAGGTCCTGTCCGTCTGCTCATCCGAGGAGAAGGATAGAGACTGTTCTCTCACTAAAGACTGCAGAAATCAATCAAAACACCACTTTTAGCACATATAAGAGGTACCAATAGCACTGTAAGAAGGTTGGAAAAGTCGATTTTGCATGATATGTAAAAATCAGCAAACGTATGTATTTCGAAGTGTGTCGTTGTTTTAATTCCTCCAAACATCACTTTTCATCACACTCTCCCTCACGCTCTTTCATGCCCTCAAAACTCTCTTTCTCTCTCTCTGAATCCATCCTGTCTCTCACTCTCTCCTTCTATCTCCCTTCCCTCCCTCTCTCTCTCTACCTCTCTCTCTCCCTCTCTCGCTCCCTCCTTCTCTCCCTCTTTCCTTCCCACCCTCCCTCTCTCTCTCTCCCTCTCTCTCTGCACATCTGCCGTCATGTGCTGAGTAAACAGTTCACGGAGCGCTCCCCGGTGGAGGCTTTCGGCGACTCCCGTATGAAAGCGCCCGTTAAATGGCTTGGGCTGCGGCGGTTACAATATTAGAGCGAGAACGGCGGCATCTGGTTAAACAGGGGCCGTCGGCGGAGGGGCTTATCAGGCGGCGCATTAGGCCCGTAATATGGCCCCGTCTACAAGTCAATTTAGCCTCGCATTAGCACGGCGGAATTCACATTTCTTATGTCCTTGCTATGTTCAGATAAGGGAGGTTTTTTTCTTACAGCAAATGGAAAAATGTAATGAAATGACAAAACAAGCGAGCAGGCTGAAAGCATCTGCGTCTGTTTATGTTCAGGGACAAATGTTCAGATTTCCCATACAATCAAATGCATTGTATAAGAGAAAAGAGCGAGAGTGGGTTAAGGAACGGGAAACTGGGTCTTAACTGGACTCGACAACCTTGAATACTATCTTACTCCAACTGCTTACATCTTGTCTATTTTGTATTCAAACTTCTCGGTATCTAAGGACGAGGAACGCTTTGCTCATTTCCTGTGGATGTCGGTTAATCTTTCGTCACCCGTTTCGTCGGTTGAGTTTGTTGGTTAAATCGACAATTCTGCGAAGCCCTGCCAAGAGACCACTGTTGTGATTTTGTTGTGGTTTTGCAAAAAGATATGTTGAATTAAGCAACACCTACGCGCCAAGGGATGTCACGATATCAAATGTCAGTGTTACGTTTGTGTGATGTACGATGATTTGTGAAAAATTTTGAGTAAATGAGAAATTGTGACTAAACAACAGTGAAATCTTTAGTTTTCCTTCTCAAGCGTAAAACAGCTTCACAAAACTGAACTTTCTGAAAGACAAAATCAACTTAAACAGCCAGATAAAAAAAGTTATTTATCTTTAGGTGCATTTTTTCTACGATAGATTGAAGTGAAACGTCTCAATTTTGCTTCTAAAATTGTCGCAAATATTATTTTAATGGGATTTTACTGGAATAACCTTGACATCCCAATCTGCATCCGTCTTGCCACTGCCACTCCACATGTGTCACTCATTGGGCGTTCGTCTTCCATAATTACGACTGAAGGTGTGTGAACGGTCGTGTTGGGAGACGCCGTTGGCACACAAACGCAGCCGTACGTCGTCCCCCTGGGCAGATGTCGCTTCGCGGAACCAATTTGAAGCGTCCTGGACACGTTATTGAAACACAACTCGTCTTACCTGGTAGGTGAACCGCATCGAGGACGTGCCCTTCTTCCCGCCCTTCACCTCCACTTCCACCTCGCCCCAGATCGGTTTGAGGGGCCCAATCTCGCACACCACGCTGCAGAGACAAACACGAGGGTTTACGGTTGAAACCAGCACTCCGTTTACTGTTGAAAAGTCGATAATCCAGGCGTTATCTGCTAAAACACGCTCCAGGTGGAATGACGAGCGCGAGAAGCATAAGGAAAACATCACATTGTCCGGACAAATTAAAGACACATCCTGTGACTTTTCTAGTGATGTTACTGCCTCGTCTGGAAGGATCTTGGTGATGTTTAACCAGGCCAAGTTATGGGTCAGAAGTATAGACTAGAAAGTATAGAAATTATAGACTTTTAATAGCTTTACTATAAATTGCACCTTTTTTCATAGTTTTGACCGGGGTGCGACTTATAGTTATATTTATACTTATATACTTATACTCCGGAGCGACTTATATGTGATATTATTTGTTTTTTTCACACTTGCAATTGCATTTCATATTCCAGTGCGACTTATATGTGTTTTTTTCTTCTCTATTATGCATTTTTGGCTGGTGCGACTTATACTCCGGTGCGACTTATAGTCCGGAAAATACGGTAAGAATGCTTCAGGCTTAGTAACTACTTAATCCATCCTGGAATAAAGTAGTTACTAATACGCCTGGCTCATTCTTAATAAAATGTTTGTCCATTGTGTCCTGGTTTTGGTCCCGGCGTGGACTTGGTTTGGTCCCGTTTTTTTTCACACCAGTCGCACTAATTTATCGAGAGCGCTAAAAGCAAATACTGTTGTCGATCCGATCTTGTGGTTCTGTGACTTTGGAGGATATTAAGCCGCCGGGAATCAGCTGAGACCGGTTCCACGAAAACGAATGTCGAGAAAGTGTGAACGAAACTGTAACAAACTGACACGAGGAGAATAGCGAGGGATGATCAAACGAGACGAGGAGTCAACTGCGACAAGCTACATTCAGTTAGTTTGACGTTACACGGTGCACCTGTAGTCGCAGAGGTAATTACAAGACAAATGTGAGAATATGGAGGGACAGCGCGCGGAAATAGTCCAATCCTGGTTTTCACAGCGTCTAGATTTAATCATGCTCGCGTACACTTCTTTATAATGACTTCACAAAGTTTAAACGTCACTGTAATTGGATAAATCTCACTCAGGAAGCAGGAGCAGGAAAGAAGCAGGAAAATGTGTTTATTTAGTGATGTAAAGTTTAGATTTTCGCTTTAGTTTAAGGTCCCTTATTACACGATCTATAAAGCACTAATAAGCACTTGTTATGTGTTTATAAGCACTTACAAGCATTTAGCATTAGATTACTTGAAAACAGTTTAATGAGCAGCTAATTAAGGCTCAAACGTTTTGTGCACTGTTCAATAGCACACAGTTTTTGTTTAATTAACATTTATAAGATGTTATAAGCCAAAGGCTGGTAATTGCCTAAGTGCTTAAAAACCAGACAAACAGATTCTAATTAATGCATTATAAATAGTTTACTCAGGAATGATATTCTAAAAATGGCCACAAAATATAGTTTTTGTACAGTATGTTGTCCATTTGGGCTAATTTAATCCAACCTTTTGTATAGAGCGCTTTAAAAACAACAGTCGATCAAATGTTGTGCACAACTTCAAGGCAGCTGCATTTAACCATGAGACAAAACGGCAACGAAACAGAAAAATGCCAAAAGTTCAAACTGAGTGAAACATCAAAGGAGCAAAAAAAGAGTTTTAAGAAGAGATTTTAAAACAGGAAGTGAGTCAATTGCTATTTCACATTGTTCACGAGCAGACAGAAGCCGGTTTGTGTCCAAGAAAGCCGCCTCATCACACTGGCTTTGACTTCAATTTGAGCCGTTCTGATTTTATTTCTCACTCTTGATATTCAGCCGTGTTATTTTGTGTCTTTTATATGAATTGCATTTTCTATGAATATCCTTTAGTATAATAGTATATTTTTTTGGCCACAACTCCAGCCCCACCGTCCACTTCAATCACGGTAATGACAAGGTTGTGACAAGAAAGGGCATCCGGCTTAAAAATCAGTTTTAAATAACCATGCAACAACAAAATGAGGAGTTGAATGATATAAAAGTCGAGATTTATGGAAACAAATTGAAATTGTAATGTAATAACAATAACAAATATAGCCGCAAGCGGCAATGATCGGCCCTCGCCACGCCGCCTCCACACCGCCGCCACGCCGCCTCCACACCGCCGCCACGCCGCAAGAGGAGGGGGCGCTAACGCGCCCCAATTGTCCTTTTTGTACGCCTACTGCTGAATCTGTGACGCTGTCACATCTTCTCCCCTTTGTTTTCCCATCAAAAAGCTATTTTAATTTGAATTCTTGGCAAAATGTGCGGCTTTGCCGCACAGACACCGTGACTCTTTGAATAAAAATGTGGATAACTTTTGATGGTCCACACCTGAAGATGAGTCTCACCAAATTTCAGGTTAATAGGGCTGACGCCCTGGGAGGGGTTTGTGAAAGTATAAAGTGTAAACATGTTCAGGCAATTTCCCCATTGGAATAACATGGGAGGTTTCGGTCATCGCTACGGCAAAGCCATAACAATTATGACATGGGTCTCATTGACTTTTTTGATGGGGATGACAAAATTGAGTTGTGTGTCAAATTTCATATAATTTCGCAAAACTAAACATTTAACTTCCATATAAAATCTGTAGGGGGTGCTGTGGCGCCAAATAAATTTATTTCAAGTAGGTTTAGGGCAAAGAGTTTAACAACTGAATTGTTTGACGCAATTCGGACTTTATCTGCGCAAACGGCAGAAATGTTAAATTTGGGAGATTTCTGAAATTCTTGCTAAAGTTTGCGGCTTCGCCGCACAGAGACCGTGACAGGTATCAATGTAATTTGAATAACTTTTGATGTCCCACTCCTCAGTAGCATTTTCACCAAATTTCAGCTTTTTAGAGCCAACGCCCTGGGAGGAGTTCGTAAAAGTACGACGTTTGGAAAAACTCCCGAGTCATGCTTAGCCATTTTTGAAGCAATATGGCCGACATTTGGTTGGGCGAACGGCGTTGCCATAATAATATTTTTTACTTCTCTTGTCACCATCTACCTCTGCGCCAAATTTCATGATTCTACGATCAGATTTTTTTTGGGTCATTTCCCATCTCTCAATGCATTTTTGGTACGTTTGGGGGCGCTGACGCGCCAATTTTTTATTTTTGAAAAGGGAAATAGCCAGAATGTAGAGAGGCACGATTTTTAGAGGTGTTCAAATTTTTGTGACTTTTCGTCAATGTTCACTGGGTGAAAAATAGGGGGGTTGGTCCCGAGAAGAAAGAAAGAAAGAAGAAAGAATATTAAAGCCGCAAGCGGCATCCAACGGCCCTCGCGGGCCGCCGGCCTTCCGACTCTGCTCTCTGCATTTTACAGAGATGGCGCTAACGCAATTGTCTAAGAACTAAGACAGTGACACATTGGACATGTACAATGCTGTGCTTAACCAGTGCAAATTAACACAAAGCTCCAGCACACAGAGACCGTGACACTTGGAATAAAAATATGGATAACTTTTAATGCTCCGCTTGTGTAGATGATTTTCCCCAAAATATGAGCTTGATCGAGCTATTGCCCACAGAGGAGTTCATTAAAGTGTGAAGCATAAATGTGAACATTTCAAGGATTTGGCGGTTTTCCCATTTGTGACAGTATATTTGCAGCTTCACGGCACAGAGACCGTAGCACTTAAAATCAAAATATGGATAATTTTTGATGCCCCGCTTGTGTAGATGATTTTCCCCAAATATGAGTTTGATCGGACAATCGCCCTAGGAGACGTTTGTTAAAGTGTGAAGCGTAAAAATGTGGTGATTTGAGCGATTTTGCGATTTTCCCATAAGGATAACATGGGATGTTTCTGTCATCGCTACGGTTACGCCGTACAAAATATGACTTTGGCTCTCATACTTGTACGATCAGGATGGCAAATTCGAATTTTGTGCAAAATATCATGTCATTTGGAAAAACTCTATTGTTTATAGGCCACTCTGAAGGCCAAATAGTCAGAATTCTGGGAAACGTTTGCGGCTCCGTCGCACAGAGACCGTAAAAGTTATCCTTAAAATTTGGATAAATTTAGATGCCCCACTTGTCTAGAGGACGTACACCGATTTTGAGGTTGGTGGGCAAAACGCACTAGGAGGAGTTCGTTAAAGTGTAAAACATAAAAATGTGGATATTTGAGAGATTTTGCGGTTTTCCCATAGGGATAACATGGGAGGTTTCTGTCATCGCTACGACTACGCCGTAAAAATGTAGGCATTTTTGTGATTGGCTTTTGTGATCGGGACGGCAAAATAGAATTTTGGGTAAAGTTTAGACAATTTTGGTAAAACTAATTTTTGACCTTCAATGTTAATTTAAAGGTCACTCTGTAGGGGGCGCTATCGCGGCCATTTCAATTTTGTCAGCCTAAACTGGTCCAAACTAGAAAGTTTAACAACTGATTCAAATTTGACGCAATTCGGACTTTATCTGCGCAAACGGCAGAAATGTTAAATTTGGGAGATTTCTGAAATTCTAGCTACAGTTTGCGGCTTCTCCGCTCAGAGACCGTGACAGGTATCAATGTAATTTGAATAACTTTTGATGTCCCACTACTCAGTAACATTTTCACCAAATTTCAGCTTTTTAGAGCCAACGCCCTGGGAGGAGTTTGTAAAAGTACGACGTTTGGAAAAACTCCCGAGTCATGCTTAGACGTTTTTGAAGCAATATGGCCGGCATTTGGTTGGGCGGACGGCGTTGCCGTGATAATATTTTTTACTTCTCTTATCACCATCTACCTCTGAGCCAAATTTCATGATTCTACGATCAGATTTTTTTTGGGTCATTTCCTATCTCTCAATGCATTTTTGGTACATTTGGGGGCGCTGACGCGCCAATTTTTTTATTTTAGAAAAGGGAAATAGCCAGAATGTAGAGAGGCACGATTTTTAGAGGTGTGCAAATTTTTGTGACTTTTCGTCAATGTTCACTGGGTGAAAAATAGGGGGGTTGGTCCCGAGAAGAAGAAAGAAGAAGAAAGAATAATATTCCGATGCGAAAACAATGTTTCCCATTTTTCAAATATCATAAAGTATACATTTTCGGAAAGCGCTCGCGCTTTCCTACCTCATGGTGTGGGTCCCTGGTCACTGACGGGTAATTTCGTTAATTTTGAGTGGGCTCCGCCCACTTTGTGTTTTTGGCCCTCTATACAGTAATATTGTTAAATTTTTGCATTACATGCTTATATGCACGGAACATGCAAGAGATGGGGAACGTATTCGTGAGCTACTTAGCGCAAATGAGTGCTTTATATGGGAATGACAACCGCTTCATCCCAATGCAAAGTGCTCGTTTAGTGCGCACTTTTGCACGGGCTTCGCCTGTTTACAACGGTAATGTTCCATTTTCCTACTACTAATTAGTATGCACGGGGCGTGCGTGAGTGAAGGAGTGCGTTAGTGAGTGTTTGGAAGTGGGCGAGCGCTTCGCGCTCGATTTCGTGCGCACTATGTGGCCTCTCGCCAGCTTGTGACGCTCGGGCCTAATAATAAAAAAAATAATATTTTTAGCAAAAACAATATAGCCGTTTCCACTATAACAACAAATTATACATCGTTTGAAAGCTCTAAGCCTTCCCCATCCCGCCATGGGGTGGAATCATCATTACGAGCGCTTACGCGCTCGTCACTCCCTATTCCGTCGGGATGCCCCGCCTACTCCCCATAGACTTCCATTGATTTGAGCAGATACAAGCATGAAGCGGTCGTCATCCCAATGTAAAGTGCTCGTTTAGTGCGCACTTTTGCACGGGCTTCGCCCGTTTACAACGGTAATGTTCCATTTTCCTACTACTAATTAGTATGCGCGGGGCGTGCGTGAGTGAAGGAGTGCGTTAGTGAGTGTTTGGAAGTGGGCGAGCGCTTCGCGCTCGATTTCGTGCGCACTATGTGCGCACTTTCGCAGCCTTACGAGATTAATAGGCCTCTCGCCAGCTTGTGGCGCTCGGGCCTAATAATAATGATAATACTTTAAAAAATGCATAAATAAAATAATAATAATTAAGAATAATACATGAATAATAATAATAATATATATATATATATATATATATAATATATATATATATATATATATATATATATATATAAATAATAATCATAATCATAACAAAAATAAATAAAATAATGATACTTTAAAAAAACATAAATGGATAATTGATCAAAATAAATAAATAATAACATAAAAAATGGGACAATAAAAAAGGACAATAATACTAAATTTAAAAAAACATACATGCATGAATTAAAATAAATAAATAAATAATAATATATACAAATAAAAATAACAATAATTTGATGATTTACAGCAGGGGTGTCAAACTCATTTGGGCCGCGGGCCGAATTTCGACGCTCAGGCTGGGTCGAACATAACGAACATAACGTAAAACATAAAACTATTACAAATATAAGAAATAAATAGCTTTATATAGCCTACGCTGTTTTGAAGCAATTACTGGATCGATTAAAAAAAACAAAAAAAACATTTGTTCTCATAAACTGAAATGTATTTAGAAAAACAAGTGTAATTTCACCAACACTGTGCTTCAGTTTATGTCATTACAACTTCAGAGTTGATCTACAGTTCTACACAGAGATAAACATTTGACTTTAATAACAAAATAAACTTCTCAAGATCTAAAGAAACTTTTAAATGTACTAACTAACATGTCCACGTCTGTGTAGTTACCTGTAGTTATCTGTACACCTGAACTGACACGCCACTAAACTTCAGCTCAAAAGTGCTTAAAATGCACTTCTCCCTCGGCAGCTCACACAGCAGTGCAGCAGAGCCCCGTGGGGGAGGGGCGGCCACCGGCGGCATTGTGGGACGCGTAGTTTTAGCGATAAAAAGCGGTTACGGATGTAACTACGGTTCTATGAATCGATTATTATTATTATTTTGTTTTAATATAAATTTGAAATGTTCAGCGGGCCAGATTAAAACGTCTAGCGGGCCAGATTTGGCACCTATGATTTACAGTGTCAGTGTTTGGTCATTCTGAAGCTAAACCCCAACGTACAAAGAATACACCGCGATGACGATGTTTTCTAAAGTAAACCTTCCCATTTGGTGGCAGAGATCCGAGTTTATGAGTCGTAATACAAGCGACAGGAGCAGAGTCTGTCCCAAACTCGGCAGGAGGCGCCGTGGCTGCCAGCTATGGGCCCATAATGCATCTGTTCTCCTGTTTGAAGTGGGCTGTGAACGGAGCGCAGTCGCTGGATTGTGGGGTCGTTAAAAGTCAATACGCAGATACTAATCGATATAAACGTGCAGCAGAATTAGACGCTCGTTTGAGATCATTTTGAAATCTTTGCTGAATGGTTTTACCGCCATGTTGGATCAGGAGGGTCAAGTATAAGATATGTAGGTGCCAAAATGTGAAGAAAGACACATATATAGTATAAATAAAACAAAATAAATCCAAAGGAGTGACGTGAAGGTGTGCCAAATGTCTGAGATGCATAAGCCAAAACAATATTCTATTATGCATTATTTGTATAGTTATCGACCTTTAAACGTCTTCTCGTTTTCATTTCATGTTTTAGGACAAAAACAAACCAAAAAAGAAAAAAAACGTTTCCCACACTAGGAAATTACTTTTGGCTCCATCTACTGCCTGCAAAGGGAATTACATAGGGGAGAGACATGCTAATGCAGCCACACAGTTGTAATGATCGTGATTTATGGACTTTAAAGCAGCGCAGAAGATCTGAGCCACGTCACAGGCAGAACAAGACGTCACAGCCAAAAAGGGACATTTAAAATGGAGATTTTGAAGCTCAGAGGACACAAACTTAGGTTCTTTGTAAAGTAAATAAATTAGGTAAATACCTTGACATTAAACTACTGACCTTTTAAAATCCTCGGGTAGAGTCACTGTGTTAAGTGCACTTAACACACTGTACATGCTCATGTGAATATTTAAGAGGTTTGTGAGGGATATTTATAAGTTAAATGTAAATTGTTCATACTGGGGGGTTTAGTTGATGTATTTTATGTCATTGTATTGTGACTTTATATTTTGGTTCAGTTACATGTCTACTTCTGCTAGTGAAATAAATCATACAATATGTAATACAATGAACTGTTTCCAATATAAATAAGTATCACACTGCAAAATTACACCTTCAAAAAACTAGAAAAATACATTTGTTTTAGGCAAAATGTCCTTGAACAAAATTTCACTGATCAAGAATTCTTCAAATAAGCTTAAAAATCTGACTTATTTAGTGTTTGTTTGGTAAAAATGTCTTAAAATAAGGTATGATATGGTCAATCTTGGTTAGATTTATGAAATTTGCAGTGCATAAAACGTAGATGTCTCTAAAAGTAACGTACACTTCCAAAACCTCTGCACACAAACACAATGTGGGTAAATCAAGGTGAAATAAAGATAGCACCTGGTGGAGACGGAGTACTTCTCCTTCTGGTGCACGCAGGGCTCGCCCACCACACTGATGCTCACGATGTCGTCGGCGTGGATGCCCAGGTTTGACCCTTTGATGGTGATGGAGATTCCCCCCTGCGGCGGCCCGAACCTGGGGATGATCTGAGGGAGGACCAGGACTTTAGTTTCCAAGGAAAACAAACTGAACACTGGGACAAAAGACTTCACCATCAAGGTAACTGTGGCTTTATGCACATGAGTGGTTCACAATTTAAACCCAAATATAACCAGGCAAACCTTTTACTTTTAAACAATTTACCTGAATGTTGAAAGAACAAAAAAAGACTAAAGAAAAGGTTGGCAAAACTGAGACTAAATCCGGATTACAACATTATTACCGTATTTTCCGGACTATAAGTCACACCTTTTTTCATAGTTTGGCCGGGGTGCAACTTATATGTGATAATATTATGTATTTTCAACTGCATTGTTGATTATTTTCACACTGACATCCACAAGAGGGCGCTCTAGGCTCTAAGCGACGCAGAAGAAGAATCTGCACTTCCTCTTCCTCTTGAGTTTGTGGAGTTGTTTAGAAGTGACACAGAGGAAGAAGAATTCAATGGATTTAGTGATTTGGGGTAAAACTGATGCTTTGGTAAACTTGTTAGCATGTTCTTTATGCTATAGTTATCTGAATAACTGTTAATATGTCACGTTAACATACCAGACACTTACCACAGTTCTGTCTGTGCCTCATGTAGCTGAAGGTGTTAGCATTAGCATATGTCATGTAGCTGAAGGTGTTAGCGTTAGCATACGTACACCTATTCACCATGTTCTCTCATCTGTCATTATTTTAAACTGCAGTTCAAGATTAAATGTCTGTTCTTGGATTTTATCAAATACATTTCCCCCAAAATGTGACTTATACTCCAGTGCGACTTATATATGTTTTTTTTCTTCTCTATTATACATTTTTGGCTGGTGTGACTTATACTCCGGAGCGATTTATAGTCCAGAAAACAGGGTAAAATTAAGATCATGTTAAGATCAAGTGCTGATTTATAATGTAAATGCAATAGGTTTATGATGTAAACCTTCAAATAAGAGTATAAGTTCATATTTCTGCACTTTTCTGATTCATTTTACAGACATTTCACATTCATCTGATAATTAAACCCCAGCTAATATATGTTTAAAGACGCGTTTCAACACATTTGACACAATATTGTCTTCATTGACCTCCTAACTGTGCAAATATGGCCCACATAAGAAAGAAAACGTAAATCATATCTGAATGCGCCGAAAGAAACAAATGTTCAATGTTTCTTTTAATATGGAAGAACCAAAACCTACCGTTACGAATAAAAAATAACACGTAAAATAACACTCAAATAAGGCCAAATGTATAAAAAAAAAATGACTCCGGGCGGCGAACGTACGTGACCCACCTCTGATTCCGAGCGCGCCTTGTTTCTCCAGCTCGTATTTAGCGAGGCGTTCGACCGCGCGCCAACCTCGGTCGCGCCGGGCGTCAATGCGACAACCAAAGCACGCCGTCAATGACAATGAGCCCCGACAATTAGAGAACAAAGAGCGCATCGATCCGACGGGAGGTGGCTCACGTCTGAGAGTCGGCGCTCCGAGCTTACCCCGCGCGCCCGCTCGATAAACTAACCGGCGGCGTCTATGCGCTAATCACGAAACGCAGCGGGCGGGACGAGGTCAAGGGGCAACGGAAAGTCACACGGCCGCGTCACGTTTCTCAGGTGATCGCTCGTAGGCTGACTGCGGAGGCGTTTGTGCAGTTAAAGACGACATATTAGTGTTGAACTGTGATATACGTGGGTTATTTATTGTATTTATTTACCTTTGGGTCATTGTAAATAGCAGCGGCATTCAAAACGGCAGAATTTAACGTGCTATAAAACAAATATACTGCATGTCGACGTTTCACTTATGGAAATATCTCCACATGAGAGATTATTTGAAGGGAGATGTTTCTGCTTCTCCTCGGCAAAGCTTAAAGTGGTATGAAAGCAAAACAAAAACAGTGAGCGGAAAAGCGCCAGCGAGGCACATTAGCTTTGTCACTTTGATTAAGTAATGACTAAAACGACCACCTTCGGAGTTTAGCACACGTCGGATTCACAGATGATGACATTTTTACAGTAGTGTTTTCAAATTTCAAGCCGTGAGGTGAGAAAATTGCACTTTGAAATAATAAAACATGAGAAATAAATAAAAACAATCATAGAACAAGCAGAATATATGAAAAAACATGAGCCGAACAACGAAAAAAACCAAGACTTACTGAAAATACCGTATTTTCCGGACTATAAGGCGCACCTTTTTTCATTGTTTCGGCTGGGGTGCGACTTATACTTATATTTATACTTATATACTTATACTCTGGAGCGACTTATTTGTGACATTATTTGTTATTTTCACACTTGCAAACGCATTTCATACTCCAGTGCGACTTATTTGTTTTTTCTTCTCTATTATGCATTTTTTGGCTGGTGCGACTTATACGCCGGAAAATACGGTAAATCAGATTTTCTGTCATTTCACAGTAGATACAGTCTGCGTATGCTTAGTTCGCAGTTCACCCAAGTCGTCAGCCCCCTTTTGAACTCTTAAAATCATCTTTTCTTTGCTTACGCGGCCCTCCCGATGGTTTACGACATGGCGACAGGTTCCTGCGTTTCCCGTAACTTACGTCTGTTATTTGGGGATGCGGACACTCCACGTTGTAAATGTCCAGGGCGGCGCAGAGGTCCTCGAACACGCAGGCCCTTTGCTTGGGACACCACACGCATCTGTACTTGGGGGCGGCGTTCTTGCACAGGCTGCAGTCCTGTCGGCCCACGGCGCAGTTGTACAGCGTCACTGCCAGACAAAGAGCGCAGGGGGGGGCGTTCAAAAGACGAGGCGGGGCGGTGGAAATGGGGCGCGGTTCAGTCGGCGGGACCAAAGTTTCACACGGTGCGCCTTCAAAACCAGCTTAATAACTCTGACAAACAGACGTCGACTGCGTACCGTTCAGGGTGCTGTCCATCTTTTTGCCCGTCTCTTTGTCCTTGACGTAGAAAAGCACGTTGGTCTCCGGGGACTTGTCGAAGGAAAACTAGAAAAAAAGAAGAAAATGAATTATTAAAGCTCAGTCCACAGATTAATGGCACCGACTTGAGCGTTCCTCTGCTGCCGGTGTGGGCCGCCACGCCCTCCCGACGCCACCGGGGGAAAAAGAGATTATAAAAAATGACACACGGTTTGGCAGGTTCTCAACTAGGGAAATAAAATCGATGTTGTAAAAAAAGAACATGGCCCGAGGCGGAATGGAAAAACGGAACAAAAAGAGGTGGTGGCGAGGGCAGTAGAGGGCGCTAGAGAGTGTCAAAGAGCGTGGGAAAATGAAAGGTTTTAACATGTGTATAAATATCTTGAGTGGATGTTTAATCTAATCTTTTAAACTGTATTCTTTGAAGCTACAACGGCAGGGTGGTGTTAGAACTTTTGCAACGTTTGAAGTGCAAATAAAATATATAGTACAAATATAAATAGACAGAGAGTGAAGTATTTCTTAGGTCACTATTCTTAGCTTTTCTGGTCGATTAAAAGGCACTGTCGCCACATCAATAACATAAACATTACATTACAGTTTTCAAAATGTTGCCTACGTACACATGTATAGAATCTGCTGGCAAACCTACAATTTCTCCTCTAAAACATAACGCATTATTATTTGATGTGAAATTCAGAAATATAGTACATTTTTATAATTCACATTTTTTGGAACAGTAATGTATTATTGTTTAAAGTAATAATGTGTTCAGTTCTATATTGCAATTTTAATTTATTTTTGAAGTGTATCAAGCACATATTGTTTTACAATGTTTTATATTTATATTTATTTATAGTTATTTATTTTTTGGTTATATTGTGTTCTATTTTTACTTATTTCAACAAAAATATGTAACAATTATATTACATCATTGGTGTTGAATATTTGAGTTGTTATAGTTCATTTTTGTGGTTAAAAAGGCATAAAAAAAATAAATATTAAGATAAGATAAGATAAGATAAGATATTCCTTTATTGTCCCACATGGGGAAATTTCATTGATGCAACGCAGGTAGATACAGAGGTAGATACAGAAGAACAGATCACTTATAGGAAGTCTGAAAAACACTTTCAGTAGAAGATCTCTTATAGACCATGTCAAACTTTGCGTTTTCCTTAGGATGTCCGCCGGGATAACGTGACGATCTCCGGCTAAGACGACGATACTCCGCAGTTTCATGAGTTCTTCCTTTGTGTAAACACGCACCGGTGCCGGCCGGGGGGGCGCGGGGGGCCGGGGGGGCACGGAGCCGAGGCACATCGCAACGACACGAAAACACTCAATCCAGCCGAACAAAGTCAAAACAAGTTGAATTAAAGCAATTCCAGTGCGTGTCCCGATTGTTCGTGAAGTTCCTCTTTTATATAAACGTGTACCGCGGCACGGCGTACGTCAGCTGCGGCCGGAGGGCGCGGGGGGGCCGGGGGCTAGCTCAGAGCTAGCGCACATCACGACGACAGGACGAAAAACACTCAATATTCAGCCGAAAAAAGTTAAAAACAGTTGAATTAAAAACGATTCTAGCGCGTGTCCCTATCGTACAGTAAAATAGAAAAAAATATTTACTAAATATAGAAGATAAAGCACAATAAGTGTGAAAAAAGTGTGAGAAAAGAGTAGAGCGTTTACACCGGGCTGCCAGCTGTACCAGCGCCTTTGTGACGATATTGCAACAAATTATGGTATTGATCATATCCCACAGACACAATCACCATAAAACAGGATAATTAAGTACAAAAATGAACCTTAAAAGCAATTAAAACATACGGTTAAGTAGTTACGCCGTAGGGTCTTTTATGAATCATATATATATATATATATATATATATATATATATATATATATATATATATATATATATATATATATATATATATATATATATATATATATATATATTTGAAGAGTAAAAAACACATTTCCATGATATATTTGCACTGATGCGTTTCCAAAAGTGTCCAGAGACTCCACTCACGCTGAAGCCGTTGAAACTGTAAAACGTGTCAGCGTAGAAGACGTCTTCCTCTACGTTCTTCATCAGCTCGGTGCCAATGGTGAAGGAACGACCCTGAGGAAGCAAACAAACAAAAACAAACACACAAACAAACAAACAAACAAACAAACAAACAAACAAACAAACACAATTCATTATTTAGCTCATTTTGAAAGAAAAGCATCACCTTTTCAAGTGTAGCAGCATGTTTTCCACACTTAAAGTTGGAAAATGCTTGTCTTTTTCTTATTTAATGCTTGTTCCATTACAATCTTACTTTAAGGCAGTCAAAATGTAGTCAAAACAAGATAAATGCTCCTTATTAGATGGTGATTTTTCTAGTTCTGACAGAAGAAAGGCACCATTAGTCCCTTCACACACACTCACACACCAACACACAGACACACACACACACCTACACACGCACGCACACACACACACACACACACACACACACCTACACGCGCACACACACCTACACACGCACGCACCTACACACACACACACACACACACCTACACACGCACGCACCTACACACACACACACACACACCTACACAGGCACACACACACACACACGCACACACACACACACACGCACACACGCACGCACACACACACACACACACACCTACACACACCTACACACACACCTGCACACCTACACACGCACACACCTACACACACCCATGCACCCACACACCTACACACACACACAAACACTTACACACACACACCTACACACGCACACACCTACACACGCACACATCTACACACACCCACGCACCCACACATCTACACACACCCACGCACCCACACATCTACACACACCCACGCACCCACACACCTACACACACACACACACACACACACACACTCAAACACACACACACAGACTCAAACACACACACACACACACCTACACACGCACACACCTACACACGCACACACCTACACACACACACACACACACACCTACACACACACACCTACACACACCTACACACACACACACACACACACCTACACACACACCTACACACACCTACACACACCTACACACACACACACACACACACACCTACACACACACACACACAAACACACACACACACACACCTACACACATCTACACACACCTACACACACACACACACACACGCACACACACACACACACACACACACCTACACACACACACACACCTACACACACACACACACACCTACACACACACACACACACCTACACACACCTACACACACCTACACACACACACACACACACACCTACATACACACACACACACACACACACCTACACACACACACACACACACACACAAACACACACACACACACCTACACACACACACACACACACACACCTACACACACACACACACACCTACACACACACACACACACACACACAAACACACACACACACACACCTACACACACACACACACACACACCTACACACACACACACACCTAAACACACACACAAACACACACACACACACACACACACACACACACACACCTCGTACAGAGCCAGATTGAACCCTTCGAAGCTGATGCGCCCCCTGTGGCCGACTGGGATCAGGACCGGGTCCGGGTTCTCAAACTTGGGACACTGGGCGGCCTGAGGAGAGAAAACATACATAAATAATCCAAAATGAATCTAAATAAAATGATGATGGCACGTTTTTTAAAAAGTGACTCCTCGAGGCGCGGCTGCGACAGACGTTTAACCGCCACATCTGCTGCGTTTCGTCACACGAGATGGTCCCAGCTGATGGCGGCATATGGACTCTGATTCATTTCACCGAGCGATTTGGATGCGACATGCACGCCTTCAACTAAGATTTAATACATTTATTCAAGAAAATCCTCAATCACTTAGTTGAATGAGCAAATAGGAATTACGACTTTTAAAATGCGCTGTTTTTTGTAGCTTTGTTTTTTGTATTTACGGACGTTAAGGGCAAACATAACATTTTGTTGATAATTTGGATGGAGCTACACTGTGAAAATTACTGTCTAAAATAAAGATAAGTGCTTGAATAAGTGGCATTTATCTTCTCTGTCTGTCAAGTAAGATTGCCAATGGAAGAGGCATAAAATAAATTGTTTTACTTAAAATAAGACACAAATACAAGCATTTTCTAGCTTGAGATTAGAAAAAAACATCAAATTACACTTGAAAAAATAACAAAACTTCCTTGTTCTATTGGCAAAGACTTATATCCATCACTTTTTACTTTATTTAAGACAATGTCACAATTTTAGCGTCACAATGTTTGGGAGAAGAAACGTCACGCCTGTCTGGATGGTCGATTTGTCATTCACGTCGTCTTATAGGATACGACTCCTCTAAAATGTGACCAAAAAGTGCAGTAAATGTGGCGTAAATAGACAGATAAACAGCATTTTACATTTAGGTTTACCATTTTTAGAGTTTATATCAAATCTCTTATTTTTGATTCTAAAATGGCTTCTTATCACAACTTTCATCGGGAAAACATCATTTAAAGGGTCAGACATGTAGATTTAGCGTGACTTTACGTGCGGCACTCCACAAACCTGTCTGTGTTTGATAATGTGAGGGCCGTAGATGCCGTCGTTCATGTCGCTGCAGCTGTGGTCTCGAATGTTCCACTGACAACCCCACAGGCTAGACACGCACGCCATGCACCTAAGACGGGCAAGAAACCACGTTCAGTTAGAGTCAGAGAACTAAACAGGGACAGACAACGTGGTTTAAATCCAGTTCAGAGATGCCTTTCACCTCAATAAATGCTCAAAAGTGCGATTCTCTGCCCGTTATTCAATGACAAAATAGTCTATATACTAATTAAGAACAATTTACATGCAACTGACAACATTTTCTTACATTAAACAATTCTTCAACAAAATAAAAGCTGTTATCAGGAATTATTATTTGCAAAATCATAATTGAGTGACTTTGAGTGAATTATTGAGTGATTTTGGCTCTCGATTACGCTTTGGTTGCAAATGCCGCGTTCACGTGCTCCTCTGGAACACGTTTTTCCCTGTGCCTGAGATTCAAGGTGGATTCTCCTGTGTTTGCCTGGTAAAAAATAATAATAGAACTGTACTAGGGCTGTAGATATTTAGTTGTCGATTAATGGGTCGATGGAGTTGTTTCATTGGGATTAAAAGGATTTATCTGGATCACAGCAGAAAGGAACAGGTTTACAGTGAGTTTGAGATTTGCAATGAATTGTGAGATTGTCTTTTTACAGATAAATAAACTGTTCACTGGAAGTTTTCTGTTTAAATATTTGCAATCGTGTGAACTCGAGGTCTTGTCTGTGCACTTTTTATCCGTCAAACACTCAGAAAACCGACTGATCCAATCCTTTCCTGAGTCGATTACATCCCCACACAGGACAATACAAACTGTTCTTGAGTGAAAGTGATTATGCGTAACTTCTGAGCACATTTTAGCCTCAAAGTTAATGTGTTTGAAGCAGGAGTCGGCCGCTTTGACGTTGACAAATTGCAGTGTCAAGAGCATCGAGGTAAAAAGCTGCTGCTCCACTGACACTTGTGGTCTGGAGTCTGAAAAGGAGTGAGAAATATGGACAAACATAAACATCTCAATATTCTGGGTGATCTCAATAACAATCAGTCAGACAATATGTTTTATAAAGTGTCATGAAAGTGCTAGAATGTGTCTGTAAATGTCTTATTGACGTTAAAGTGTCGCACAAAATGTGAATGGAGCATAAAATGAATCACAAAAGCGCAGAAATATCACTTTATTCTCTTGTTTGGGAGATTAAACTAGACTTTTCTGCCTTTTTTGATGTTCAATAAAAATACAGAAGCATCAGTAAAGTTATTGCTCAAGTAAAAGCTCAAATATTAAATTAATACAAAGATGATAATAAAAAGTATTGAAGTACCTGTCTATAAACATAGTGAAAAAGTAAAGGTATTTCACGCAAGTTTTGAGAAGTATTAGAGTCAAATGTAGTGATTTAATTCTTTATTCAAGTAATTTGGATTTATATTTTTTGTTTGCGTGAATGTGCAAAATAATACAGTACTTTTTATTTCCCGTCCAGTTAAAAAAATGTACAGATAGAGAAAAGTATAGGAATGTCAAGATTATAAATGTACATAATTGTGATTGTTTAGGTTACAATATCAACATAAAGACATTTTTAGAAGAAAAAATAATTGTATTTGTTTTCAATTCGTAGAAAAGAGACAATTTTCAAACTGAAATAGTTATTTTTGTATAATTATGAAAATAAATGTGACGATTTTAGAAGCTAAAGTGCTTCTTTAGTCTTTCCTCAAAAAAGTAAACTAAATGTAAAGTTCTTTTTTTCTAAGTTTTGATTTCAGAAGGTCACATGAATAAAATTGCAATGTTTATTCATAAAAAAACAATCAATAATCATTCCACCAACATTTGTTATGGTGACATGGCTACTGCAAAAGTCCTGAACTGAACACAGTACTTTTACCTCACACCTTTCCCACGAGCGGATGTTACTGAACACAGTACTTTTACACAGCAGTGAATAAAATGACGGCAAACACAAACATGCAAACTCAT
>NW_027316389.1:19789744-19797244 GCF_026437365.1 Eucyclogobius newberryi
GTCAACATAGTTACAGATTTAAGTTTATACATTATACATTTATACTCCAATTTTTTTGATGTGATTTGACTGTGATTGGTCGAACCCCGTGATCAAAAGCGGGAGTGGGAGATTTTCAAGGTGGATTCTTGGGAGTTTGCATGGTAAAATCAAAGTCAATAAAAGAACTGTACATTCGAGTTTGTTTTCTAGTACTAGTTTTTTTACGCTTTTAATGTGATTTGACCGATGGAAATGAATGACACCGTCTTTATTTCCTTAAATGACGAAATGAAACGCAGGTAATCATCAAAGCGCTGAACTCTGTGCTGTAAAATGCTCTTTGTAAAGTCATTACCGTATTTTGGCCAAGGTGTGACCAGAGTGACTTATATGTGACATTATTTGTTATTTTCACACTGGCAACCGCATTTCACATCTTGATTATTTTCACACTGACAACCACAAGAGGGCGCTCTAGGCTCTAAGCGACGCAGAAGAAGACTCTGCACTTCCTCTACCTCTGGAGTTTGTGGAGTTGTTTAGAAGTGACACCATGGATCTATTATAATATCTGGATAGGGTATGGCTAGCCGCAGCATGTCGCAGACTCCCCCAGTGGCCACTCCTTTGGTACTGCATCGTGCGTCCAGAAAGCTTTTTTTCCCTAGAGCGCAATGTAACTAAAAACTGCTTGTGTTCGGCTGACAGGGCACGTAGAGCTTTCAAAAAAGTCGGATATGGCGGCAATTCTTACTTATTTATGGGTCATTGACTTTTTCCAATTTTAAGATTCTTCAGGTGTCTTTAAAACGCATTTAAAGCTGTTAGCTTCGGCTACGCTCTAGCGCGCCGCTCTAGCCCAGCTCGTGACCGTCTAGACCAATCAGAGCGCGTGTAGGTGAAGTGAACGGGCCGAGATGCTGTGGATGAGCCCAAATGCCTCGAATAAGCTAGAGGCGTAAAACTATGAATCTATGAGTTTAATAACTGAACAAATCCGTGGATCTACTACTCAGAAGCGATGTCTTGAAATGTTTCTGCCTGAAAAACTAAATCACGTAATAAATGCTATGGAAATGGAATGTTTTGCCAGGTATAAACTAATCGATGTTACGTTTCGTGTCAGACAAGAAACCTAAATACGGACTTAATCACGATTTTAGCATGTTTTGCATGTAGATAAACATGTCATCTGAATACATTTGACATGTTGTAGAATGATATAATTAAAAATCCTTAATTTAAGAAATCAATTTTAGATCATACATTCCATGTACTTAAAAGTGGAATGGACGATTTTTTTCAGCAAATTTTTTATCATATTTCCTCGTGGCGTGGATAAATCATTTGTCCTGCCACGTATCAATCATAAAACGCACCTACCGCTCACCTGCAGCCGCGTCAGGCTCGTCCCCACGTTTCCGCGTGCCTAAGCGCATGGATCTATCATAATATAGTTCCCTCAGTGTACGGGCCAAAATGAAGACGGAGAAAGACTGTTCGAGCTGACGCAGAAGTGGACAGAAATGTACGGGAGACGAGCGATGCGATGCGCTCCGTCGCGCTAATAAACAAACGCACGTGTGTGTTGTATCAGTCCACACGGGGGAGTGCGCATGCGCATACCACCTGCGTTCTCAAATCGCCGAAAAATCGTCCATACCGCCTTTAATAAGGACCAGAATTATTTCCATTGACAGTGAAAATGTTTACTAACTAGACATTTTTTAGGATTTTATATTTTATTTGCGATAAACCACAAAACACTGAATAATATCTCTAAACTATTGAGCCATTGCAATAAATAGATTTATTTTTTCCGGTTCAAAATCCTTCAGTTTTCTTAAAACCAGTTGTTTAATATTTCGCTTTATCTCACACTGTGCTCTGCGCTGCTCTAGTAATTCTCTCTGATTGGTCAGTACAATCACATGGTACGCTAACCGGACGCAGACCTACGTCACTTTTGGGCAGCAGTGTCCAAAGAGCTAAAGGCTAACTGGCGACATGCGCCACTGAGCAGCTCTCATTGACTTGAATGGGCGGCCATCTTGGCTGCTGGGGGCTTGAGTGACACAGAGGAAGAAGAATTCAATGGATTTAGTGATTTGGGGTAAAACTGATGCTTTAGCATAAAGAACATGCTAACAAGTTTACCATAGTTATCTGAATAACTGTTAATATGTTACGTTAACATACCAGACACTTGACACAGTTCTGTCTGTGCGTCATGTAGCTGAAGGTGTTACCGTTAGCATACGACTTGTACTCCGGAGCGAAATATAGTCCAGAAAATATGGTATATTAAACGGAAATGTACTTACTTTGATAGAGATATTTAATTCTAGCTTTCTTTTATTTTTTGATAACTTACTGTATATTTCTTCTGCTGGTCTGTAACATAAAATAATAATCTTTGGGGGGAAATTACAGTCTAATTCAGATTGTTTTTTCCATCTTCCACCGCTCGTTAGAGGTCGCGGATGACCGGAGCCTATCCCAGTGACTTTGGGCCTGAGGCGGGGCACACTGCACTGGGGCTCGTCGCAGTCTCAGTCACTCTCACATTCACACAGACTGATTAATATCGCCCTCACGGGGTATTTTCCGCCTTCTTCACCGTCGCGGCGCAGTTGTAGAACTTGAAATCCTGCGTCGCCAGCTCCACCGTGTCGTTGACCAAAACGATGATGGCCACGGCAACAAAGTCTGAAGGCGAAATGAGAGAAAAGGAGGATTAGAAGGCGTGTGCAGACTCAATATAACCCGTTAAGCCAAAGTTAAATTGAATCTGTGCCTTCAAAACTATATCGGGCCGAGAAATAACCCCAGTCTAATAAAGCAGAGTGGGAAAAAAAGCCCCCGGCGCGTAATCTTGTGCTAAAATTCCACTCATTGCCGAGCACTTTCAAGGTCTATTATTGAGAATTAAATAAGTGTCGGGTATGGATTTAATGGAAGGACTTGTCATTGCTGTGCATGTGGGCAGTTGAGGTGAGTAGTAGCTTCTCCGACAGAAGGTTGTGGGTTCAATCCTCCTCTGTGTGTGTGTTACTGTCCCTGTTGTCAGTCAAAGGCATTACTGTCATCCACAATATCACATTTCAGTCTTGACGCCTGAATTATTACACCAATATCTTAAGAAAATACATATGAATGATGATTTTCACACTCAGTTAAGTATAATCTTTTAAACCAGGTCTAAACCAGATCCAAACCAGGTCTAAACCAGGTCTAGACCAGGTCTAAACCAGGTCTAAACCAGATCTAAACCAGGTCTAAACCAGATCCAAACCAGGTCTAAACCAGGTCTAAACCAGGTCTAAACCAGGTCTAAACCAGGTCTAAACAAGGTCTAAACCATTGTATAGCATGGTTGAATCTAAAAATGGCTAAAATGAGTTTTCGACAGGACTGAAAAAGCATTTTTGCATTTTGCAAATGTAAAACTTAAAAACTAAAGTTAATTTTGATAACCCAGAAACCAAATTGGGGGAATAACTTTGCCTTGTTGGTTGTACTAGAGCAATACTGCCAAAATAAAGTATCACTATGACAATATTGAGACGATAATTTATGTCAATCCAACAAAAAATGTTAAGTTTTAATTAAGTTTAATTATTATATTTAATTATCAGACAAATGTAAAATGTTGGTAAAATGTATCACAAAAGTGCACAAAATCAGCTTTTTGTAGGATTGTTCACTCTAAACGATACACTTGATATGAAAATTATACATATTACAAAAACGCTATATTGCCCAACTTTAGTTGTACTGATATAATAAATAAACTAGAACATTTGCAATGGCTGAAGCCATTGCTGGAGTGTCTGCGTCTCTGCGTCTCTCCCTCTCCCCTCTCTCTCTCTCTCTCTCTCGCTCGACTGGCTCCGTCCCAAAATTCTAAAGAATAAAACCTAAAGAATAAAGGCTAAAGAATAAAGGCTAAAGAATAAAGGCTAAAGAATAAAGGCTAAAGAATTCCGCAGACACTCATAATGCCCAAATTAATTTTTAAATGGGGAAAAAGTACTAATACTTTTGAAGATTCTTCAAAAAGTACAAGTTGTTCAAATGTCAAAAGTAATAGCACACGTACTACTGTGAAAGTGATCATCGTAATGAGGTATAACATGTTGAAATCGGTTGAAGCGTTAAGGAGTTGAAACTGGCTAAATGGAAAATCATGGACAATATAATAGTAAAAAATACGTGAAATACAAGAACATATAGTGCCTGCGTGACATCACGCAGACACTCAATAAATGACCCCAGGCATTTAGGGGAGAAGTTTTTCAAGATTTTCAAGATTTTCAAGGTTTTTCAGGATTATTGACAAAACCAAAATGTCCGGTCGCACCTTGGTCGTCCGGCGTCTGTGGGATCATGGACGGCTGCGGGAGCTCACACGAGACCTGCCCAGAATCCGACATCATCCCCTGGCTCTGGAACGCCTCGATCCTGCAGTGGAGCCGGTCCGAGTGCCCGATGGGAGGGAGCGAAGGGATGTTGATTTTCACCTGCAAGGTGGAAAGGAAAAGGAAAAAAGCCCATGATTTCACTTCTAGGTTACCTACATTATTGCTGCCCAATGTATGTTATTAGAAAATCTATTGAAAAACCTTTTGTATGGTATAATAGGGCCATTTTCTATGAGGGTTCCAAGTGAAACGAGAACAGGAGGAGTGGTGGAGTGGTTGAAAAGACAGGAATGAGTCAGAACAGTGGGACGTTGGAAGGTAAGAAGTGAAGGAATTCAAAATATAAACTTTTAGAGCATTAAAAGGCGGATTGGATATAATACAGGAGTTTGGAGTTTACCAGATCAATTCAAAGGCAGTGAAGAGGATTTGACTTGATTTGTCAAGCGATTACTGTAATAATTGTCAGCGAACTGAATAAACTGTTCCACAAACAGACTCCAAAACATGCCACGTGTTGAGAGAAAAGGTTTTGTGACTAAGGAAGAGCAGGAATTGTATCAAAATAGTAAATTCTCGGCTAATTTACTGAAAAACAACCCATTTTGTAATTTTCAAATACACCTCCAGCAACATCATTTTAGATTAATTTGGGTCAACATCTTGTACTCACGGATCTGTTGCAATTCAAACAACTCATCAATTAATTGAAAGAATAGTTGGTAGATTTTGATTCGCAAAATAATTGTTTTTTAAATCTTATAGCCATTTTTTATTGTTATCCTATAGCAGATTTCAATTGTTTTTCTTTTTGACTTTATATAGGTTGTTTTATATTTGTTCATTGTTTTATGTTGCACGGAATCACCAAAGCAAGTTCCTATGTTTGTGAATTCTGTTCATTGGCAATGAAAATAAACTGATTCTGATTGTGATTGTTGTTCTACAGTGTAGCAACATGTGGGTGTAAATGATGTGGTTTATGTTCAGAAAAAAAAGAGAAAAATGTAGAAAAAAAAGAGAACAATTTACTCCATACAATGTCTTTGAGTTTGTGTTAATGGTGGGCATAAAAGAAAAAGAAACCATCAACATAAACAGTGCAGAGACCATCGGAAATGAGAAAAAACCTTCACGTTTACTCCAAAACCGCATTAAACGAGACATAATTTCATGTCATAATTAAATTTGACATCGCCATATTGCACACGACAAGTTTATATTACTATCTCAGTACGTTTAATGACCAATCATATACATTTATTTAGAATAGGGTGGGCTTTGGGCGATGGGGCCAAAACAGACATCTCGGCTTCTTTGGACTCTTTGGACAATGACAATTTTACCCCAAATCACCGCCGCCTGTTGCTCTTTAATACACAAACCGTGAATCCAATGAAGTGTCAAAGGGTTGATGAATCAGTGCTAGGTTTTATTTGGTCCTTTCTGTGAAAATAGTCGCGAGGCAGAGGTGTGAAAAGCAGCGAAAGCGGGCCGCACAACGCTGGGAAGAGCGCCTCCATTTGACCATTTAGCCAATTTTACCCATCGCCAATTATTAAAAACACACATTTATCACATTTATTCACCCCAGCTTTATGCAATGCGTTATTTATTACGTCATATTATTTCTAATTAATTTATTGAAATATTAAAGCAGAACTAAGTAATTATGGTGCTAGAGCTCTCCCTGCAGCTTGCTTGTGAAAGGGTTAAAAAAGGGTTAAAAAAATCAATACAAAATCTTTCTTTATCATAATGAGACAGTATAATCACATAGAAAAGCATTTCACATTGCCAAACATGAAAAAAAAATGTAATTAAATGAACAGCCAGGGTTTCTCAGGAGAGTTGTCTGGATGTTGCAAGGCTGGTTTTCCGCCCAGAGACAGCAGGGGGCAGAATAAATATTTAACCATCACACGGACTTACAACAATGTTCAATAAGGTGAAACTGTTACTTAGTTCTGCTTTAAGTTCAAAATACATGTTCATTTATTTAAATAGACAACTAAAACCACGCAAAACTAAAGAGCTCGTATAAAGGTTTTATTTAAAGTTTACGAGTAGGATTGTTTATTTACCGTCTGCGTTTTTCTGCACGAGAGGTTCGGAGGGAAGAAGGAGACGATCTTGACACACTGCTGCCTCGGGCTCCACAGCCAGCCGTTTTTCTCCTCCGCCCGCCGACACTCGGACCGCCGCGTGCATCTGCGAAAACAAGGGACGCCATTGTTAGCGACGCGCGAACAGGAAGCGGGAAAAACACATCAACACTCATTAAAAACAATCCAGGCAGCTCATCACACGTCAGAGTTAGAATTCAGTAAAAGCGGACTCTTGCATAACCAGCAATAACAACTCAACAACATTTGGTGGAGGATTGTACAAAGTATCAAAAATCAGACACTAATAGACCAAAGCTAGCATTGAAACTACCGTATTTTCCGGATTATAAGGCGCACTGTCAATGAATGGTCTATTTTCGATAATTTTTTCATATATAAGGCGCACCGGACTATAAGGCGCATTAAGCTAAACAAAACGTGTACCACACAAAATCACTTGGAGGTCAGTGAGCACGACCAGAATTAATCCATATATAAGGCACACTGGATTATAAGGCGCACTGTTGTTTTTTGAGACAATTAAAGGCTTTTAAGTGTGGAAAATACGGTAATACACACACAAAAAAAGCACTTTTTAGGACAAAATTCTGCCTGTTGTAAACTTTTTTGAAATGATCTTGCGCTTGATCAGAACTAGAACAAAGACCACAATGTTAGATAAATAAGGTAATAATACAATGAGTTGAAAAACCTTGACCTGAAAGAGATTATTTTTAATTATCGTTGTGGTATAAAAATCTGGAGTGAAAATGTCGTATATTCCATAGCATCGAAATAATATAGAAATGCCAGTAGCTTTATCTGCTATTTGTTGACCTTTGTGTAACCGCGCTAGATTCGTTGACTTCTTCCTCTATTTCATCTCAAAGGGACAGTAATCCATGTTACAGGTCAGCTCTGTTGAGAGGCGACCTGCTCACCAGGGATTCTAAAGCAATAAACACATCTGTAATTCAATAAATGCT
>NW_027316389.1:19802244-19874744 GCF_026437365.1 Eucyclogobius newberryi
ATCTGCAAGAAGTGGACAAAACATGAAACACAGTCAAATTAAACTGGTCCACACTGACTGGTGCTCGTGCGAGGGACCACTGCGCCTGGTCGCTGGGCTGCACAGCCTCGGGACGTACGGCTAGACTGCACAGGTCACTGTGCTCGGCCCGTTGGCTCAAACTCGGCCCGTTGGCTCAAACTCGGCCTGTTGACTCAAACTCGGCCCGTTGGCTCAAACTCGGCCTGTTGACTCAAACTCGGCCTGTTGACTCAAACTCGGCCCGTTGGCTCAAACTCGGCCCGCTGACTCAAACTCGGCCTGTTGGCTCAAACTCGGCCCGTTGGCTCAAACTCAGCCCGCTGACTCAAACTCGGCCTGTTGGCTCAAACTCGGCCCGTTGGCTCAAACTCAGCCCGCTGACTCAAACTCGGCCCGCTGACTCAAACTCGGCCTGTTGACTCAAACTCGGCCCGTTGGCTCAAACTCGGCCCGCTGACTCAAACTCGGCCTGTTGACTCAAACTCGGCCCGTTGGCTCAAACTCGGCCCGCTGACTCAAACTCGGCCCGTTGGCTCAAACTCGGCCCGTTGACTCAAACTCGGCCCGTTGGCTCAAACTCGGCCCATTGGCTCAAACTCGGCAATGTTTGAATACCGGGGCTTGAATGTGGTCCATTTGAAGTCAGAGTGCACTTCGTCCACTTTAGTCCAGTTCAGGTTAAATGTGCACTATGTAACCTTCTGCTCGTCTGAGTTATGGTATTTTAAATGCCATCAGAATCAGATTTTTTTTTTTTTTTTTTGCCATCATCAGTGAATAAAATTCCAAGGCTCGAAACTTGATTATTTGGTGCAACATACGACAATGAACAATAATAAAAGCAAGATATATCAAATCAAATAAGGCATGCATTAAAGAAAAACAATTGAAATGTATGAGTTACGGGTTAGGGTTACAAATTACAAATCAAAGCCCATCCACAATAAGAATGCAGGTGTTTTAAGGCATTTTAAACAGTAAAAACACTACCGCCGCTTACATTCTCATCTGATTATATCTTCTATCTATATCTTGATGTCGAACTGGGTTTGTCGCAAATATGAGACACCAGGCATTAAAGGGAGTAGCACCAAAATGATCACCATTTGAAAATGATACTAAATACACATAAAACATATCCTATTTCAGCTATGTGAAGTTTTCCACAGTATCACAGGTCACTTCTGCTTTACCACAACGAGCGTATAGAAGATCACCGCCCACCTTCTTCTCTGTGGTGATGTAGAGATGGCTGTGGCTGAGGTCAAAGAACAGGTTCTTGTTGACTCTCTCTCTCATGGGGTCGCTGAAGGCCTTGCTGTACTCGTACGGCTCCAACGTGAGATGGACCTGAGACACAAACACGCTGTTCCATCAAACGATCAAAGTGCAGCGGAGAACTGTCTGGAAGCTTTTATTTATAAAACTACATTAAGTGAACAGAAGGGGCTTTTTCTGACACGTGCAAAAGTTCACACGTTCAATCTCAGAAAACATCTAAATGTAGCCCACGCTGGCGAAGTTAGCTCTGGGTTTCTTGGTAAAGTTGCGAGATGTAATTAGTGTGTAATTACAGGTTAAAGAGGCATTTGAATTTTGAAGAACAAGGAACAATATTTAAATTGTAAAGCACTTTATAGGGTCGCCGAAGCCTCAAAGAGCTAGACTCTGTCATGCATGAATAAAACAAGGACTAAACCAGGACTGAATCAGGACTAAACCAGGACTAAACTAGGACTAAACCAGGACTAAACCAGGTCTAAACCAGGACTAAACCAGGACTAAACCAGAACGAAACCAGGTCTAAACCAGGACTAAACCAGGACTGAATCAGGAATAATCCAGGTCTAATTCCGGAGCAGCCTGACCCACTCACCTTGATCACTTCTCCTCGGTTGTTTCCCAGGAAGGCGATGGTGTGGTCGTTCTCCACAGCCACGGACACAGCCGTGAGCAGCTCTGGTTTGGTGAGCTCGGCCTGAGCATTCAGAGCGTACTTGGGTTTACTGGCCAGAGGAGACGGAAGGAAGTCTGCGCCGCATTTAAACAGCTCCAACGTGTCCTTCTGTAACGGGGAAACACAACAGAAGATTGTAGAAAAAGATTCAGTTGTAGCATTTGGACTCTGTTTTTTGCAAAAACAAAATGTTTTGACTCTCATCCAAGAGTCATTCTCAATTTGTGAATCAAGACCGGGATCTCAGATATTTATCCTACTCTGGGTAGGCCCTACCCACCGGGCAAGGTGTTGTTGGTCTCATCAGAAACTAAACTTTGTTTTCTATCAAGCTAGCCTCTTTGTTTACTATCAGTCCTTTAATGGGCTATAAGCCTCCTTTTGTCCCTGGCTCACACTCGCTCTCTTCCCTGAGTGTCTGATTAGCATCCGAATGCCCTGGGCGTCTACCTCTCCAGGGATTCAAGATTCCATTATAAACAAAATCTTCACCTCACTGTCTTCAGAGTGATTAGAGGCTTTAAGATGCAGATGCACGGCGCTCTGTGGTCCTGAATTTGCATTTCTTCTGTGCTGATAAAGCCTCTTGTGCAAAGACTGTTTAGTCTCTCCTATGTAACACTCTTTACAATTACTGAACTAGACCAGGACTAGAACAGGGCTGAACCAGGTCTAAACCAGGACTAAACCAGGGCTAAACCAGGGCTAAACCAGGACTAAATCAGAGCTAAACAAGAGCTAAACAAGAGCTAAACCAGGGCTAAACCAGGACTAAATCAGGGCTAAACAAAAGCTAAACCAGGGCTAAACCAAGGCTAAACCAGGGCTAAATCAGGGCTAAACCAGGGCTAAACCAGGGCTAAATCAGGGCTAAACCAGGGCTAAACCAGGGCTAAACCAGGGCTAAATCAGGGCTAAACCAGGGCTAAACCAGGACTAAACCAGGACCAATCTACAACCAATTAAACCCCACTTGGATATTATTGCAATCGTTGCTTTGCGTAGAATGTTCCGCAGTATAGAACAAAACATATTTATCTACATGAAGACTGTCAAATTGAATGGATGCAAGACATACAACCCTGAACCAGAAAAGGTTACCGTTATTATTCTTAAGCGTCTACTTTTTATTTCATGAGGGATATCAAGTCTTTATATTCCACAAACAATACACCTTTGAACAGAGACGTTTACTGCGGTAGAAGCAGCTTTATACTGCCGATGAGCCCGGGCAGTGGGGGAAAGCTTGATCCAGGTGGAGAGACAGATTTACAAAACAAAGCAAAGCAGTGACATTAAAGTAAGCTCTGGCATTTATGCATTATTAAATATGGTTTACTGCAGAATCCAGCGTCACAGTCACTTTCTCTTGATAACTTTCAGCCACATAACACAATGAAGCTAAATGCAATAAAACGGCATTTCACTGTATCTTTTATTTCTTTCACAATCAGTTAACAGGTGTCAAAGTAGAACAATAAATGTATCCAGTGTTAAAGCTGGATAATTGATGTTCAAACTTTTAACTCTAATCATTTCTAGTGTTTGTTGCAGGATTGTTTAGGTCGACTGCTTTTTCAGGCCAAAATAAGAATCTTTTGTATCCCTACAGTAAACGTGTTATTTTACATTATTATATGCATTAAAAAAACGTCAGCAATACTATTTTAGAGAAGCTGCTGGAGCAGAATATCATTATTTTCTGGTTAATAAAGATATAGAAAGGTTATGATTACAACATATTTCATAGAAGCAATTAACATGTCACCCCTTCATAAAAATTCACACAATTTAATTTGGATTCAAGTTTTGGAGCTGAACCTCAGGTTGGGAATAACCGCTTTAAAGTACAAACAGACTTGACACAGACGGATCAGTCCAATATGTTGCTGGTGGAGGACTTTTCACACATGTCATGGCCCCGTCATGTCAAAAATGTATGCGTCAGTTAGTGTTAATATCTTTCATAACATGATACTCCCATCTGAACCTCACACAGCCAAACTGAAAAATAAAAACGTAACATAGCGACAAAAGAATCTCTTTCTCTCAGACTTGCAACCAATAAAATGCTTAATATGATGCAAACAGAAAGTGCTGCTTTTACAATCTACACAATTACCGTTAATCCTATCTATAAGTCAGGTACCACAGCTTTAAATAGGTAAAATACAGTATGAAAAGGCTATTGTAGCTACTAGTATAATGCTACCACTACTCTTCCTTCAAAGTATCCATCTCCACCTACCACCAGTACTGTACTCCTACCTAAACGTAACAAAGCGACGAAGCAGGCTCTTTCTTATCTTATCTTCCTTTACTCTTATCTATCAGTGAAATAAAATACAATATGAAAATGCTATTGTAGCTACTAGTATAATGCGACCACTACTCTTCCTTCAAAGTATCCATCTCCACTTTCTACCACTTATAGGTACCATTGGCATTTCGTCCACCGCAAAGAAAGTTTTAGAATTTGAAGCGTCATCGTTTTATATTTGAAAACTTACAGATATTTTTGAGGTGCAGAATTCGTCGGTTTTGGACGAGTACGGGATGTCGACGGCCGGGACCCCGGAGATCTTCCCCGAGTCGATGTAGCAGGCGCTGATGATGTTGCCCAGCTTCTCGTTGATGGTGTCCAGGGGATACATGCACAGGGCGGACTTACTCGGGTCGTCGTCCGCGCTCGCCACCATGAACAAAACCTTGCGCCACGACACCACCGTCCCGTAAAATCCCGATTCCGACATGCTCCGCGCCAGCTCTTTCCCCGGAGCCGCCACGTACGCCGCTCGGACCTTGTTGTATCGATTATCCTTGCCGCAATTCAGCTGCAGCTCCGTGTGCGAGTAGTAGTGATGATCGTCCTCGCAGAGCCGGGACACGAACGTGAAATTCTTGGTGTCCGTCCCGTCGAGCGTCCGCGAAAAGAGGAAATAGACAAATCCGTCCTCCTTGAAGGCGTGCCGGAAATCGTGGAGATACTTTGGTACGAACGGCGTGGTTTGGACCGTGGACGCCTCGATGATGCTCTCGAAAACCACCCACTGCAAGTCCTGGAAGTCCTGCAAAATCCGAGTGCTTATCAGTTTTGTGCTGTCCAGGCTTCCGTAGCCCTTGCCGACTAGAAAAACCGGAAAGGTGTGATCGTCCCTCGTGAAAGTGGACATAACTCCGACTACATTGACATTGTCTTCGATGCTGGCGACGTAAGTCCTCTCGCCCTTGCTGTCGCTGTAGTAAAGCTGCTGCTCCACGTTGGTTAAATTAAGAAGCGAGCAAATTCCTCGATATCTACTTCCGCAGACGATCAGCGACCCGTTGGAGGGGTGGACCAGCAGGAGTTTGTTGTGGTTGTCCATGCTACTGGTGTCCTGGCACGCGGAGGCCGGCGGCGTGCACGTCCTGGCGTCCGCCTTGGGGCCGGTCTCGGTTCTGGCCTCGCCGACGAGCGCCGGGCTGAGTTGGTGGACGGAGTTGACGGCGCCGACGTAGACGCGGCCCGTGTGATTGTCCTGTACCACATTGTTGATGAGCGTTTCGGAGGTGAAGCTCGAGTAAGCGTCCTCCTGGGCCAGTGAGAGAGAGAAGGCGGCGAAGGCGGCGGCGGCGACGGCGACGAGGAGGCGCGGCCAGCTTTCCATTTCTGAAAAAGAAACAAGAGGAGGAGACAGGTTGAGACGGACTGGACGTGAAAGATATCCACAGAAAGACGAAACGAGATAAGACCAATTTGGACCATTCCTGAGTAGATTGAGAATGATCTTCATAGGCTATAGACCTAGTCCACTTGTTAAACTACTATTATTTTGTGCTACATTCTACTATATAAAAAAGAGTGTTTTCATGATGCCACAACAACTCTGAGAATGCGCCGACCTCAAGAGCCAACTGCTTTTAATCCTTAAAATTCGATCTCGCTTCTCTAATGATTTACTGTGTTTAATTTGCATTAACTCTTGCTTAGTGTTTTTTAAGTTTGTCTGCTTTTGCCACGTTACATGAAGTGTCTTTGAGTGTCTTGAAAAGCGCTATGTAAATAACAATAAAATACGCTTTTCCTCAATATGGATATATATATTTTAATAACATATTCTACTGTTGCAAGGGTAAACAACTGAAAAATCAGACTCGAACAAATCAGAGTTGGACTTAATTTTAAAATGGAAACAATTGACAGATTTTGGACTAAATGGGACGTTTATTTTGGACTTTTTCTTTAAATGTCTTATTTATTCACTTAATTAATTCACGTTCATCTCCTGTGTTCTCTCTGGTCTTGTTCCTCACAATTTGAGTTCATATTCTTCATGTGAAGTTATTAACAAGTTGTCACCTCTACAAACACGTTCTGAAAATCTCCCTCAAATGTTGATGGAAACTGACAAGTAACTGTGACTTTTGAAGCGAGTCTTTCAAAAAACTTGTAACGCACATTTAAATATCTGTTCCCCCCAAAACCATGCCCTTATTTAGTTCCAAGAATATCCTCTACAGTGACATAAAGAAGTACTACCTCCCCAAACACACCACCAGACCAGTAAAGAGCCTTGACAAACAACATAGTTCATACACCGTTCAAGCGTTTTTTGGTCACCTCTACTCTTTAAAGACACCGCAACTGCAGTTTAAGTCACGATGTCACCTTTTTGCTTGTGAAATTCAGTCAACATGGAGGTATTTTTACATTTTTTAATATGTTTTCGTTATAATATAATACAAGCAGAACGAAACCAAAGAGGAGATTCATGAATATAGTGAAAGCTGATTGGTGTCAACAGATATTATGACAGATGCAAATATTCAGCGTTAAACATATGAGGTGAACAGCCAAACAAGACAAAAATAAGACATTAACATTAAAATCCCAGTGTTAAATGTAAATAAATGCACATAAATGACAGGATAATGCGACTCCAGCCGTGTTGAATACAGTGCGGCGCTCATATTTGGGTTAATAGGATTACAGCATCGGCAGCTGTTCTGACTCAACTCCCTGGCCCACTTCTCTAAAGACTCCTCTGTTTTGCATTCCCGACTTAATAAAGCAGAGCTGTGGTTCGCAAACGGCGGTGCGGGTACTGCCGGTGCTACTGCAGTTCAATAGTGCCAGTTCAGTCCAAATATAGTGTGGGAACGACTAAAACAAGAGAGGCGAGTGCGTCGGGGATCTTTTTGTAAGAATGTGCTCATCAAGGACCAAGGCAGAATGACATGAAAGACTTAAAAGAATCTTAAAAGAACATATGCACCATCCTTTTAAGATTGCGAGTAGTTTTTTCCTGCTTTAATTTAGTTTAGGAATATTGCATACAAACTGATTAGCACCGATTTAGAGCAGGTTTAGTCTAGTTTTTAGGTTAGACTTGGGATGTAACCAACAATGATTTTATTAGTCGACTAGTCAAATAACTGTGTGAACTGAGACTTTTTAATTACATTTTCAACCAAACAAAGGTTGAAATAAAGCAATTGAAGGCTTCTTCATGGAGAATATTTACAAATAAAGTGAATAATTTATGAAAATTTGACATTGTTTTATCTTTTTTTACATTTTGAAGTAATAATGCCACTCTCTTCTTTGAAAAGGTCTTTTGACATGAGAATTGTGATCATTCTGTGGACTAAACAATTATTTTTCAGAGTTAACTAGTCGCGATTAGTCGATTCAGCGTTGCAGCCCTAGTTAGACTGTAATCCAATCCATGTTAAGACTGTGATTATCAAGTACCAGTTAAATTCTGGATTTGACCTTTGACCTCAGAATCCCAGAATCTGGTTTAGCTCAGAACTAATTCCTGGTTTAGTCCTGGTTCATTCTTGGTTCATTCCTGGTTTAGTCCTGGTTTAGTCTTGGGTCATTCTTGGTTCATTCCTGGTTTAGTCCTGGTTTAGTCCTGGTTTAGTCCTGGTTTAGTCCTGGTTTAGTCCTGGTTTAGTCCTGGTTAAATCCTGGTTAATTCCCATTTAATTCCTGGTTTTGTCCCAATTTAGCCTTGAAACTCCTACAGCTAACAGTCGATTTAAAAAAGATGAGCATCCCCAAAATGAAAACATAATAAAGTAATTTCACACATTGAACTTGGATTTGCTCGCGCTTCCTTCTTACACTTGTTTTTTTCCTCTTGGTTTTGTTTTGTTCCCCTTCCTCGGCGGCTGCACAAACAATGTTCAGATGAAAACGAGGAAGAGCAATCACACATCTGCGCCATTTCTCATTTAATTGACTCAATATCAAAAAGCCATTATCAGCAGGAAGAGAACACGGATGCTTCGTTTTAAAAATAGATTGAGAAGATTAGGAAAGTTCTCAAAATGTGATTCGGGCATTGGTGGTAATAAAGGATTTTAGAAGTTGTAGTCCTGGTTTAGCTCTGGTTAAGCCCTGTTTTTTGTCCAGAACATATTTAATAGTGCTCTATCGACTGGTTGAATGAAAGTCAAGTATTAAATCATTGGGTTTCCTGGTTTAATCCTGGAACACTTATTTGGTTTCCGTCCTGGTTTAGTCCGTGATTGTTTGTCTGGCACCTGGATTAGAATCAGAATCACTTTTATTGGTCCCAAGAGAAATTATTTTCTTAGACGTGCAAGAGAAAGAGTTTCAGTTTCATTACAATCTTCAGAATTAAATCAATCAGTGAAACAAATCTGTTTTTTTACCAGCTAAACCCCCAATAAAAACGGAATAAATCAACATTTTAACTTATTGTAGTATCCTCCCGTATTTACAAGTACAATTTTATATCTGAAGTGAATATTACTTACTGGTTTGTTCCTTGGTACATGCAAGTTGTAACAAAGTCCTGGTTTAGACCTGGTTTAGACCTGGTTTAACCCGGGTTGAGTTCTGGTTTATCTCCCTTGGGTTAGACCTGGTTTAGACCTGGTTTAGACCTGGTTTAGACCTGGTTTAGACCTGGTTTAGTCCTAGTTTAACCCGGGTTGAGTTCTGTTTTTTCTCCATTGGGTTAGACCTGGTTTAGACCTGGTTTAGACCTGGTTTAGACCTGGTTTAGTCCTAGTTTAACCCGGGTTGAGTTCTGTTTTTTCTCCATTGGGCTAGACCTGGTTTAGACCTGGTTTAGACCTGGTTTAGACCTGGTTTAGACCTGGTTAAGTCCTAGTTTAAACCGGGTTAAGTTCTGGTTTATCTCCCTTGGGTTAGATCTGGTTTAGACCTGGTTTAGACCTGGTTTAGACCTGGTTTAGACCTGGTTAAGTCCTGGTTAAGTCCTAGTTTAAACCAGGTTAAGTTCTGGTTTATCTCCCTTGGGTTAGAACCTGGTTTATTTCAGTTTAAATTCAAATAGTGAGTCCATCATTCCATTTTTCCCCCCATGTTATTTCCAATTCCACCCCATTACATTTTGGCACCTTTAAAAAGTTCCATCACAACGCCATTTTCTGTGTAAATCCTGACAATATGGCGGCCGCCCTTCCCCTTTAATGACGCCCATAAAACCCAACCACATCGTTTCCGCCCTGACTAAGCACAGACAGGCTTTTTATTGGCTCATTTCAATTTTAATGAAAATATTTAAAGGGTGCCGATCGAAAAGGGCACGATACATTTACACAGGCAAACGAGGAGGACGGGACCGCGGGGCTCGAGAGAAAAGTAAAAATCGCCAAATTGAGTCGGCGGACACTTAAATCCAAATAGGAGCTGGTGGAAATTAACAACCCCCCCGCGGGCAAATGTGCAAGCGTCTGGTTTTACGGAGGGAAAGCAGGTTGGCAGAGTGAAATGTGAAGGTGAGGAAAGTGGCGGGGACGAGCTGAATGCAAGGGGAGTGGTTATTTAATTATCAGACAAATGTGAAATTAATTTTAAAAAGTGCAGGAATTTTAGTTTACAACACACATTTTTTCCCTTTTTGAATTATCTTTATAATAATGTCATTGCTGTTGCATCGTTCGTATACATCGTTTGTATATCAAATAAAAACAAATGCTACACTAAAGATCTGATGATCTTTAGTGTAGCATTTGTTTTATTTGATATACCCGAAAAGGAGGGTATTTTTGGTGGATGAAAAAGGGGGAATGGATAAATCTCTGAAAAATATCAAGTGTCTCGATGTATCTGACCCAAACTGCACTCACAAGACTTCAACTGCACAGGAGTTCATGCAAAAACAACCACGTATGCAGAAAAGTGAAAGGAAACTGTGTATTTACAGGTAAAAAGGCCGATTAAACTCACAAATCACTCCCAAATCTTGAGCCAACCCATACACAAAAACGTGTTGTGTATAACACAACCCATACACATTTTTCGCAGTAATTTAAATAAAATAATAAGTCTAGTACAATTTTTTTAAATGTTTTTTTTTTGCAACGTTCACGATATATTAAAAAAAGGAAATACGATCCCAGCTTAAGTAGTTTTGTGAAAAGTAACAAAGTACAAAGGAAAGATTTTACCATTTGCAGGTGTCTGTACAATACAATTATGCAGTGAATACTTCTTACTTTAACATAACTTTAAGTACAGCTATTTGTACTTTCTAAAACACAATATTTTTAACTGGACAGAAAATAGGTTCATTTTTTGGTCGTTCCTGGTGACATCTTGAAAAAACTAAAACATATCAATGAAGTAAAATTATCACTACTACTACTACCACTACTAATAATAATAAATTCAGGCGCTTCTGTCCAAAATCAGCACAATTCTTCACCAAGATCGCGTCATTTGACTCTTTGGAAGTTGTTAAACTGTGTGTGAAATACTCCTACTATTTACTTCAATATTGACTGCTATTAAATTTAATGGGTTTTAGTTTTACATCAGTTTTATCTCCGTTCCTGAACAAAACTAAGTACTTCATTCACGAGTGTCTGTACACCTCGTCCTGATCTGGTTCTAAAGTTCGGTCCACGCTTGAGTCTCGACGGGGGAAAGTCATATTTACTGACTCTAAACTGAACTGGCGTGAGACCCTCGTGTTTGGGAGGTCTGTCACGGTTACAGGAGGCGCAGAGATCACGGCTCTGGGAAACTAAACTAAACTCATCCGAACAAATGTTGGAACAGAACGGGGTGAATCTAAACAAATGAGCAAATCTGTCTTGAAGCGACGATGTTTTTGACTGAAAGCTATAACGAGGCAGAATGCTGTAAACCAGGAACAAAACAGGACGACCTCTGGTATAAAGATATGTCGGTGGTCTCCCTGGGCGTGGCTTCCACAAATCCATGTTTCCCCGTCTCAACAGTGAGATTATTCACACAGTCACACAGGAGGAGCTGGAGGAAGTGTCTGGGGAGTGGGAAGTCTGAGTTTCCGTGCTCAGACTGCTGCCTCCACAACCCGGCTCCGGAGAAGATGGATTATTTACTTTGGCAATATTTACATTAGCAATAGGGGCATTGTTTTCATGTGCACGCATAAAGTGAGTTATTTATTACCTTTATTAAACCAGGTGAAATCGATTGAGATTGAAACCTCTTTTTCAAAGGTGACGTGGGGCAAAGGGACAAAGTATACAAACATTTACACAATTAATAGACTTTTAAGATTTTTTTTTGCAGGATTCTCTCTGTTTTTGTCTTTTTATTTGAGCAAAAAAAAGGCCAATCTCAGCCTGAAGTGAGACTGAAGAGAATCCCGTAGCTACAGGAGCAGGATCGCTTCCCCCAATCAGTCCGTCCACGAGGTACAAGCTCTACATATGGAGTGAGCGAAGGGCCTAATCCTCCTCTCTGCACGAGGGCGCGCAGGTAACACGGTGCAGCCACGGATTGTTTCATAAACTAGAATCATCCAGTGCATGAACCAGTCTGTGAGCGGAGAGTCAGAGAGCAGCGTTATTTATTATATATTACATTATATTATTGTGCCTTCTGGTGATCAAAGAGGTTTTACATGGCTCTACATCAAGTCAGCCCAGATATAAATCAATATTCCACTGGGACTAAATTAACTAGTGTTACTAAACCAGGAAAGTCAAAAAGTCAAGATCCAACCAAGGTCTTAAATGCTAAAAGGGTTTAAAAAGCTCTTAAAAAGGACAAAACCTCAATTACTACTAAATCAGGGCTGAAATAAAGAGGAAAACTTTTCTAAACCGACACAAACATATTTATTAAAACTGTGTGCGTGCCTTTTCCATACCAGCACCGCGTAAACTAAGCTAAACATCCCGAGTTATTTCTGTTGTGGCGAAGTGACGGCATTCGATTACGGCGATGCAGCCAGTGAATGACAGTTACAAGCATGTGTCAGCTCTTAGGTCGACCACAATAACTCACTTTTATGTCTTGCCGTTTAAAGAAGCGGCCCCAAACCTGCAAGTGCTGCAAATTCCTGAAGCAATTTGTTGACGCCATAAGAAGAAGAAAAAAAAAAAAAAACACCTCGACGAACGATGCAACAGCAATGACAAAAGATCTGCAGAATGTTCAGAGAAAGAGAGAAAAAGTGGGCGATGTTTAAATGAAATCTCCAGGCTTTGCGCGGTCGGTGTTGAGGCGTTTGTGAGATGAAAAGTGAAGATAATGTGGGACACAAACATGGGGGCGTCAGGGGCAGGGCAGGGCAGGGGCAGGACAGGGGCAGGGGCAGGGCAGGGGCAGGGCAGGGGCAGGGGCAGGGGCACGGGACAATCGCAGAGGATTTTTACAGAAGGATTTTTACAGAAGTCTAAGAAAATCAATTAAATGTTTAAATGAATGGATATTGGAACGCTCCGCTTGTGAGGAATGGTTTAGAGACCGTCAAAAAGCGGCAGAGCAATTTCAGCCGTGTTTTTTTTTTTTAAAGTAATTACTTATTTAAAAAAAAACTTGGAGCAGGACTTTAGCGGTGTTTGGATTCATTCTTTGGCTTTTACAGATCTAACCCAGAACCTGCTCCACATATGCACAATCTCCCCCACATATGCACAATCTCCCCCACATGTGCACAACCTGCCCCCTCATGTGCACAACCTACCCCCCATGTGTAAGACCTGCCCCCCATGTGTACGACCTGCCCCCCCATGTGCACAGCCTGCCCCATGACCTGCCCCCACATGTGCACAACCTGCCCCACGACCTGCCCCCACATGTGCACAACCTGCCCCACAACCTGCCCCCACATGTGCACTGCCTGCCCCCACATGTGCACAACCTGCCCCCCTTGTGCACAACCTGTCCCCTTTGTGCACAGCCTGCCCCCCTTGTGCACAGCCTGCCCCCCTTGTGCACAGCCTGCCCCACATGAGCACTGCCCGCCCCCAAAATGTGCACAGCCTGCCCCACATATGCACAACCTGCCCCCCTTGTGCACAGCCTGCCCCACATGTGTCCAGCTTGCCCCACATGTGCACAACCTGCCCCCACATGTGCACTGCCAGCCCCCACATGTGCACAACCTGCCCCACATGTGCACAACCTGCCCCACATGTGCACAACCTGCCCCACATGTGCACTGCCCGCCCCCACATGTGCACAACCTGCCCCACATGTGCACAACCTGCCCCCACATGTGCACAACCTGCCCCCACATGTGCACAACCTGCCCCACATGTGCACTGCCCGCCCCCACATGTGCACAACCTGCCCCACATGTGCACAACCTGCCCCCACATTTGCACAACCTGCCCCACATGTGCACAACCTGCCCCACATGTGCACTGCCCGCCCCCACATGTGCACAACCTGCCCCCACATGTGCACAACCTGCCCCACATGTGCACAACCTGCCCCCACATGTGCACAACCTGCCCCCATGTACGGCTCAGTGTGAGCTTCAGCCGAGACTGTGAGTGACAGGAGAGTGACAGGTGAGTACGGACTGGGCTGAATGACCAAGGATTGCTCGGAATGTGATTAAAAAAAATGTATTGACACAGGCTCTAAACTGTCTGACATCATCAGCTTAATAAAGGCCAAATATAGACCAATTTTCCCATGTTAAATCCTTAAGCTTAAGCCTCATCTTTTGGTTCCATTATTTTTGTGTATCATTCCAGTGATTTTAATCACTGGAAACTGTGATATATGTCACATGATTATCAGTAATTATACCAGGCAATCGAACTCCGAGTCAAATCAAAAGTGTATTTCTTTCATCTACAGCCCAAAGTGACAGAAATGTTATCCAATCAGAAACATGCTGGATGAGACCCCAAGGACTGCATTGGACAGTGGACAATTCTTCATGGTTCAAAATCAGATACAGGTCCTTCAATAGTTAATCGTACTGCTTACACTTTATTCAGTAACTAGTACACAGATGGCATTAGCAGTTGTAGTAGAAGTTATAGAAGTAGCATTTACTACCTGAAGTATGCCCTTTAATTGAGTGCGGATCTCAAAATGCTGTCGGTTTAAACACTTCTGATTAAACATTTAACTAAATTATACAGCACATCTGCGAAAATGACTGACAATATGAATACACTATAATTAGCACAGTCGAGTTAATCCCCATTCAAGTCATTCATTCCGGCGTCTGAGGATAATGCACAGGCCACACAAAGACGGTACACAAAAGGTGGATTAGTCGCCGTGTTTTTTGGAGGGACTGAAATAACTGCTCTTCAAATCAAACAGATTAACATTTGTACTCTCTATGGACGATTGACTCGCACTCAGGCCCATCGCATTCAAAGTTGAGTTCACTGAAAATATCATTACAAGTTAATGCAATCGAAGTAAACTGGGAAAGTCAATTTTATGTAACGAAATGTACTACAAATCCAAGTTCGGTTGTGTGAAAGCGTTTACCGTATTTTCGTAAAAAATGCATAATAGAGAAGAAAAAAACATATATAAGTTGCACTGGAGTATGAAATGCGGTTGTAAGTGTGAAAATAACAAATAATATCACATATAAGTTGCTCCGGAGTATAAGTATATCAGTATAAATATAAGTATAAGTCGCAGCCCGGCCAAATCTATGAAAAAAGGTGCAACTTATAGTCCGGAAAATACGGTAGTTTGAATTGCATCTCATTCGAAGTACCGTAGCTGCGTGCCAAAATATATCGCCATACTACATTTGGTGATCGATATTGTGGGCTGCTGTATCGATACATATATAACCATGAGTTAGTTTTTGGAATTATTTAACGACCACACTACATTTTTGAAACTTGATAACGCAAAAACATTGGACGTTTTGATGATTAAAATGGGCGTATTTCATATCGAGCTTTTTCGAGCGTCACAGTTTAACGAAGAAAAATGTTGTTAAAATGTATTGAATTCTTAAAAAAAAAAAAATAGTGATGTACCGTAGAGCGATATATCAATTAGTGCACATATCCTTATATTATTATATTGTGTATCACGTTGAAACACGAGGGACCCGGTGAGTCCCAGCCTAAATAAAGCCACTTTCATCAAACGTATTATTCTTAATATTTATGATACTAATATTTATCCCATTGGTATATTTGTGACTACCGTATTTTCCGGACTATAAGTCGCACCGGACAAAAAATGCATAATAGAGAAGAGAAAAGTGTGAAAATAACAAATAATATCACATATAAGACGCTCCGGAGTATAAGTATATAAGTATAAATATAAGTATAAGTCGAAAAAAGTGAAAAAAGGTGCGACTTATAGTCCAGAAAATACGGTAAATTTCTTCTTAATAGAACTACCATTCCTGAACACGTCACATTTCACTTTAAAAGTATTGCAGACATTCATCGATGCAACACTTTAGCTACAACACCGTGTCAAAGTGCTCACTATTCACAAGGAACTGCTGCGCACGATGGGACCGAGATTAAAGAAGTATTACAGACTTTCTTTTGACGGACTTTCTTGACTTCAGAACTATCTAGACTGTATCTGGGCCTCAAAACTCCTGCCACGGACACAATAAATGGATACTTTTGGAGCACACGTTTGGCCACGGAGAAGAAGATCATCACCAAAAAATGGACGACACAAACTGAGCAAACAATAAGACAAATGGAAAAAATCACTTACTTTATAATATAAAGTAAGTCATTTTTTCCATTATGTTTTTTTATTGAAGTACTGCCATTTTTATTTCATTTGTTTCGTGCTAAATGCATTTTTTTTGTGCTCTCTGCTCTTCCTTATTCTGTGTTTTGTTAGTTTGAATAAGTATTAAAAAACATGTATATTTTAAGTTAATTATGAGCCCAACGTTCCTGAAAACACATTTAACTATTAATAAAGGTGAGAAAACTAATGAGAAACCTTGAGGACAACTGACTTTAGTGCAATATTTCATTTTATTAAGGCAGGAATGACATTTTATGAGTCAAAATCTAGAATGAAATGTTATGAAATTGCCTTTGCAAACTCCATTTAACATAAATGATTGGCAAACTGAGGCAGATTGCATTTATAACATTTTCTGGAGTGTAAAATAGTTAAAAACAACGGATTATCATGATTGACGCAAATTTGGCAAGTGACTCAAACTGCGGAATGACATTTTTGAAACTTTTAGACTAAAACAAAGCACAGAAAATAAAACAAAACTACGCGCAGAAATCGAAGGGTGTTATGCCAGACGCGCTTAGTCCTGTGGTAAGAACACTTGAAACGGGCACCTTTTCCGATGGAGATGAAACGGCGACACTCGGTCACGCTTCCCGTCGGGTTTTACATCGCGGCGCTTCAGTTCCAGTCGCCTGGAGTCGTCTGATGTTACACTGGGTCAACGCGGCGCATTTCAAAAGGAGAGCGAGTGTCTGCTCCAGCCCTCGTGTCGCATCTCTTCCCCTTTCACCAGACTAATCCTGAACATTTGAATTCAAGCAGGTTCAAAGCAGGAAAAAAAGCCGAGCGTCTGGAGGCATGACACAGGCGGGCCGAGCGACGAAACCCGGAACGTCTACGGCACGACCCGCTGCCAACGGGCCAAAACATTATGACCGCCTGCAAAATGTGCTCTTACATAGCCGACAAGATGTATTCTGACCCTTTATATCATGTCTAAACAGTGGAAAGAATAAAAAAGATGCTTACTTAAATAAAAGTACAAATACTGTTTCACTTAAAGTCTATGTGACAAATTCTCATTCTGACATTGTTTGGTGTGTTAGCCCCTGTGGTGGATAATAAGCACAGTTTTTCATCAGTAAATTTGCAGTTTTTGACAATAAATTGACAATTGAAAGTTGAAAAATTACAGGAAGTAGAGCGCTACAACAGAATACTTCTGTGATGTCCTCAAAAAGCACCATTCCCAAAATGTGCTCTTATATAGGCCACAAGCTTCATTCTGACACTTTATATCATGAGCTTTAGTACAAGGCAGTGGAAAGAGTAATAGAAATACTTACTTAAGTACAGATACACGGCTATAAATGCACTCAATTACAAGTACGAATACTGCTGCCAAAACTGCACTCAAAAGTCTATATGACAAGTTCACATGTTTTTCTAATTCTGACGTTGTTTGGCGTGTTAGCCCCTGTGTGGAAAAAGTATCTGTTCATCTGTAAATTTGCAGTTTGTGACAAAAATTTGACAATGAAAAGTTGAAAATTACAGGAAGTAGAGCTCTGCCACAGAATACCTCTGTGATGTCACCAAAAAGCGCCATTCCATCGAAAAATTACAATTTGCACACGGTGTAATTGTCAGGTGTAATTATTGGTCAAATCAAAACTATTGTGTGATTTAAATGGACTTTGGCCTTCACAATCTGGTTGCTAAGTAACAGTTGTATGTCGTATTTGCTGGCTACGTCAAACCAGGAAGTAACATACTAAACGTCAGCAAAATAGCCACATTGGAGAAAAACAGGCAAAATTACGTCAACAATTGGCATCAACTTTGAGTCCAAAATGGTCGCGTGTCTAACATTCCAAAAGGTCCCGTGATGAAGAGCTGGTTTGGGCGTTTACAGAGGAGGGAGGGTGTGCAGAAAGACGCTGAGGTAACGGCAGGAAACAGAGGAGATGTTTAGATACCACATGAAAGAGACGGGTCTAAATGCTCTTCTCTGATTTAACTTTGTGTCCCTTATCTCCATGTCAACGCTCTGCACAGCATCAAATATGAATGACATCTAAACTATTTAAACTCAGGCAACAAAACCGCAGCTCAGATTCAACTCAGATTTCTCTCTGGCAGTTGCATGGAGACGCTCTTTGATTGCTGCTCCACAGAGTCTTTGGTCGGGGGACATTTACCAGATTCTCATACAAATATTTAAAGTAGAACAATTTAAGTTTACTCCAGGTTTCTGTTCTAGATCTGGTGGAATGAGATTCAAGAGAGAGGTCTTTTTTAGTCCTGAGGGCTGTTACTCTCCACACACACACCTGACAAATCCTCCTGTTTCTGCAGCTGGTCAAAATAAAAATAAAATAAAATAAATAAGATAAACAAAATAAATAAAATAAATAAATAAAATAAATAAAATAAATAAAATAAATAAAATAAATAAAATTAATAAAATTAATAAAATAAATAAAATAAATAAAATAAATAAAATAAATAAAATAAATAAAATAAATAAAATAAATAAAATAAATATTGTTATATAGTAGAAACTACAAAATACACACTAAACAAATGATAACACAGAATTTGTATCAAAAATGTCAATAAAATGCTCAATAAAACAGAAAATACATAAAAGCACACTAAGACATACATGGAATAAAATTATGCAAAGCAAGAGCATTGTCAGAGTGTGCAATCTTTAACAAGTGGATTCATTAAAAGGCAGGAGAAGATCTACTTTAGATTCTGTGTGTTTTGTTCCTGAGATCTCATCTGACGAATACACGATCTGATATTTAGCATACACTTTAAATACTCATAAGCAAAATACCAATGACAGCATTTTAAATATATGTTTTAATAACAGAAAATGTGAATGAAATGCATAATTGCATCCAACTAACATACACAAACTAACACCAACATTGTTATCATTACATTAACGCAATATTGTTTGAAATCTATTAAACTAAAACACACAAAAAACACAAACAAACAAACAAACAAACAAACAAACAAACAAACAAACAAACAGGTAAAAACCATAAAGAAACAAACCAAGCAGAAATGAATTAAATCATTTCGGAAGGTGTGGCATCCAACGAAAAAAGAAAGTTATTGCACAAAGTCCAAAACAAAAGTCCAGTTTAGTCCGGTTTCTATCAAATGTGTCTATTTTTGTCTTTTTCCATTTTACACATGTCGGTTATGGTTTAGGTCTAAAAGAACACAAATTGTTGAAAAAAGTTTAAAAAACATTTGCTACACTTAGTAAAGTTAGATGGTGCTCCTTTGCAAAAGCTCCATGTTTTTTCCTCCGTATAACCAAACAAATACAGCACAACCTGCACACATCCAAACGAAAGAGTCAGATGTATTATTTATTGTCACACGAAAGTGATTTTGTTGCAGTTTATCTCACAGCGGAGGTAAAACCGCTCTTGCACCGCGGGCTCTGGCGTCTGAAGAGGTCGGCCCCCTTTGTCTGGCGAGCGCACTCCCGACACTCCCGCCTTTGTCGTCAACTACAGCCCTATATTTTTCACACTCTGGGCAGCATCGGGGCATGTGCAGGCAGGAAACGGCGCTCTCAGCAGAGGAAAATGAAAGATAATTGAAAAAATGGCAGGTGCGAGCACGTACGGGAGGGGAATAATGGGGGGGCGGACGAGGGGCGCAGTTTGAAGTGCTGACAGGATAATCCCCTCTCCTCTTGTGATCCTCCGGGAACGACGGGACAACAGCGGCGCAGCGCATGTCCTCGCAAGGTTTAGTCCGGGCGCTTGGACGCCACATGGAGGAGGAAGCGGAAGTATTTCACAGTGAACGATTTTGATAAAGACGTGCACAATACAAACAGGGATGTGCTCAAATGTGGCGGTAAATGTCTTGGTTGTGGTTCAAGTATCAAACTAAACTTGAACGAATGCTAAAATGAACCACTTAAGCTCAGAAATATCACTTTTTACCCTGGTTTAGAAGGCTATACTAGATCTTTCCGTCGCTTTTTGAAGATGATTTTGAATACTTTAACTAAAGATTGTATCCTGATATTGTAAATCACCAAAACTACTGCGATATTATACATTTTTCAATATATCTCTCAACTCAGTCATACACAACAAATAAATATGGCTTTTAGGAAAGACTTTCATTCAGTGCCATTCAATACAACAAAATACCGTATTTTCCGGTCTATAAGTCACACTGGGTTATAAGTCGCACCAGCCAAAAAAATGCATAATAGAGAAGAAAAAAACATAATAAGTTGCACTGGAGTATGAAATGCGGTTGCAAGTGTGAAAATAAAAAATAATATCACTTATACTTGTACTCCGGAGCGACTTATAAGTATATAAGTATATTGTAGAAAAAGATTCAGTTGTAGTCCCTCCTGATGACATATAAGTATAATTATTATTATTATAAGTATAAGTCGCACCAAAACTATGAAAAAAGGTGCCACTTATACTCCGGAAAATACGGTAGTCAAACTATTCACATGTTTTTACTAACAGAGAAATAGTCGATTAAAAAGCCCATGATCATTGACGATCTATTGGCTCTCAATTAAAATTCTATTAAATGCGCCGCCTTAAGAGCATTCAGCGAGACAGTACGTAACATACATTAACCTGAACAGGACGGATGCATTGTAGCATGTTGTAGCTCAAGTGCTAATTTCCACCTGTCGACCCTGGCCCGGCAGACACAGGGAGAACATGCAAACTCCACCCAGAAAGCACGTCTGTGGCTGTGTGCTTGTGCGTGAGCGAGAGTCAAGCTGGGAGAGGGGAGATAGCAGGGGGCAATTACACCGGTGACGGCGTCGTAAACGGGCTCAAAAACGAGGCACCCGACCTAATGAGATAAGAGCGTACGAGCTAAAAAGGATGACAAGAGTGTAATATCATTCATCACGGCAAACACGTGTCCACACAAGGAGAAGGGCTCGGCGGGTCATGGGCCGGAGGTAAGGGAGGTTAGACTAGTCAGGACGGTAGAACGGGAGCAGTTTATGCAATAAGAAATGTCAGAGGAAATGCTAAATGGTGCTAAAGTGGAGTGGAAAATGGCTGCATCTTTGGGCCGCGTTTTGTTCTTAATGTGAACTGGCCTTGGTCATGTTCTTGTACTTGTGTAGATCCAGTTTTGGTTCTTGTTTCATCCCAATATGAATATGGTATGAGCGCAAGTGTGAACGTTTGCCAAAACATGGACTAAACATGATTAAAAGCTGTTGAATTTGGAAGTAAACCAGAGTACGGCAGGTTTGTTCAGGATTATGGATCAACACGAAGGCATTTCAACTAAGACCATGATTAAAGTTGACATTTAAGTACACTTAGAACCTTTACTTTGAATTCTATTACGTTAAATTACCCCAAAACGAAACCAGATCACATTACTCAGAACTTTAGCAGATCTAGAGGAATAATCCAGGACTAAACTCGATATAAATCAAGACTAAACCAGATCTAAATCATCACTTAAATAGTAGGAGAAGACAACTCTCAACTAAACTCAAACTAAACCTTGACTAGGATGGAACTAATCAAAGTATAAACCACCTTTATTTATTCTTTATTCTGGTTAATCTAGTCTTGAACTTTGCTTTAAACCATTTTGCATGTTCTAAAATGCCGTTTCAGACACTTTTCCTCCCTTACACTCCAGTGGAACGAGATTAGACCACAAGATCCAGAGCCTCCACGACTAAACCGGGACTCAAACCGCATTAACCGGGACTAAACCAGATTTATAAACGAGGAAAACGCCTACCTAACACGGTCGCCTTCTGAAGCCGCTCTGGCTCCTGGCTCCAAAAACGATCAGATTTGTCCCGAGCGCTTGGCCCGACTTCCGTGGCCCGGTTCCCATCTCCTGCCCTGGCGTGTCCGTAATACGACGAGCTGGCCGCCGCTCACAGTCGCTCAAATTGAAATAAATGAACTGCCCGCTCTGACGCCGGAGTAATTGTTCACATGGAAATTGGGTTGCCGGCGTCATTGCCACCAGCCTGCTCTTTGCCACTCGCAAAACTATTACAAAATCACAATCGGGCTTGTCAGAAAGTAGACGAGACGAGCGTAGGAATAAGGGATTTTTTTTTTAACAAGCTGTCCCAGGGCGCGTCGTCTAGAACAATAAAGCTCGTCCTGTCGATCTTTTCACGGGAAGTGTAGGAAAATACGGCGACTGCGTCTAACCTACTTTGTCACGTCGTATTGTGCAAACTTATCACGCCTGTTCAGCCCGCTACGTAGCCGCGCTGCTGGGATTAGCGTCCGAGAATTAACCTCTTCCTTGCAGCCCCCCCCCCCCCGAGTCCGATTGCCTCATGGGGAGAAAAGGAAGAATCGGCTTTGGCGACGGCCGCTTTGATTGGTAGTCGAACGCCGTCGGGCTCGAAGATGTCAAGCGGGATCAGGACGCTGGACGTGTTGAGCGTGAAGTGAACGAGGCGCTGATCGACTTTCAAGGTTAAATGCGCAGGAGGAGTCATCTGGCTCTCTGTTGACGGGCAGTATTATGCGTTTGTCTGCTAAATAGTGATGATTTATGGCCTCGGATCATTATTTCATACAACAACACTGATGTGATACAAGGAATCGAGCAGGAAGTGGAGATCTGAGACACTGTGATGTGAAATAAAAGTCCTTTTTTAGGCCGTTGATCAAATGCAACGTGATAAAATGAGCGAGTCGGCAAACTACTGTATGTAGCTGGGCCTCAAAACTCCTGTCACGGACACTGAATGGATACCTTCGAAACATACTTCTGGGAACAAGGCCATTGCAAAGAAAGGGTTTTGTAGTTTTTCTTTGCAGAGAAGGAGGGTCTAAGGACAGAGGATGCTGGGACATTTCCTGTGAACATTGTTTAATCTGTTTTTCATTGTCGCCCTTCGATTTTGGGCGTGATGACACAAACTCAACCAACACACAAGGACTGGGCCGACATGACGATGGGAGAAAATTGAGAAAATTGGATGCATTTTGGACCGATTGGGACATTTACGCCGGACTATTTACTTAGGACTATGTTAAATTGTCTTGTTCCATGTTTTACGTATGTTCGGCTGCACCTATGGACAGCTACAGTTCACAATGGCAGATTTGTTTTATACCAAGATGGCTACAGGACGCCGCTGAATCCTACGCGTATCGCACATTAAGAATAATAAAGCACCGACCACGTAAAGAGCAGTGAATCGGGCATCAATGAAAACGATGATTGTCAGTTACAAGGCGAATACATTTGAGTCCTCAAACATGCTGGAATCACTCTAAATACTTTGCAGGAATCTCTCGGAATACTTTGAACGGGTAAATGATGAGGGGAAACAGCACGGTCAAGAGCGCGATACAATCTTCATCGAAGATGAAGATTCTATCGCTGTCGTCTACAATCTTTAGAAACTCGACAAAGACGTTCCAAGATCCTTGCCTTCTCGCTCTAGAGTTTGATGATGTTATAATCTCAGGCCTGCGTCGCTCTATAAACGTCTGATCCACAAACGTGTCATGTTAATCTTTCGGATGCTACTGTGAAAAAATGCTACTGTGAAAAAAAAGACGTTAAGCTCTGTGCCAATTTTTGTCCAGTTCTTACAGAGATTTGACCCACAAAGCAGGAGTTCCTTGAGATTCAGGTCTAAATTAGGTCCGTGTCGAGTCCAAACCATGACTGAAGAGGCTAAACGACGGACCCTGACCTCTGCAGACCGGTTTACGCCACAGAAAAAGCTGCCGTTTCGTAGCTCCGACTCGACTCGACACCTTTACGGGACACGTCGTTGAAGCAATCGCGATTTCGCCTCCGTCCTGTGCACAGGTGTCATTGTTCTCCACTTAGCCCGTCGCCGCCGGTCGGGAAGCTGTGTCTGCGACTACGTTCGGAGGGGGGAGGGTGAAGCAGGTCAGCCCCCCCCCCCACTGCCGGCGTCCCCCCCGCGAAAACCGGGGGAACTGCTCGGAGACTGAACCACATTACACGATACCGTCATGGCTCATTGGAGTTTATGCAGCTGAAGGGAAATCATTAGAACCAATAAGGTGTGGAATAGATTCCTTCCCAGCAGTCAGTCTGGTGCCTGACTTCTTAATTGTGCTCCACGGTTTTCTCTCCCTTTCTGAGCTCACTTCTACCCTCGACTTGTCAAAAATAAGAAGGAAAAAAAACGATCCCCAGATACTAATCGATAATAAATCTGAAATCATAACTAGAGGCATTTCAAGAAGCTATTTCAAAACCACGCCCAATGAACGCTCTTAGAAGCCAAGGGACATTGTATTCTTAAGAAATGACTTATCCTGCACTTTTCTCTCTCATTGTTCTCTTTTTGTTCGACCATAAACCATCATTAGCATCAATGAAACAAATAATATGTGCATTTGCTTCTCGTTTTTGTTGTCTGTGACCGTAAACAAATACATCAGACCTATTATATGACCAAATTTAAGAAAATACCATTGTTTTGGATTCAAAATATCATTATCCTGTCCAAGAAATGTGTCAAAATCGGTACAGAAATAAAGTTTGTTTTTTTGTTCTCTCTCTCCTGTCTGTCCCTCTCTCTCTCTCTCTCTCTCTCTCTCTCTCTCTCTCTGTGATGGCTGAGAGCGCACTGGGAGCACTGGGACCATCTCCGTCTCTCTCTGTCTCTCTCTGTCTGTCTGTCTGTCTGTCTCTCTGTCTGCCTCGCTCTCTCTCTGTGTACAGTGATGGCTGAGAGCGCACTGGGAGCACTGGGAACACTGGGAGCACTGGGATCCTGGGAGCGCCTTGGTGTGCGGCGCTGATTACAAACAGCACCCTCTCAACAGCACGGGCTCGTCTCGTGACCCGCTGAGCGCTCGATGCCAGACCCAAGAACACGGAGTGATGTTTGAATGTCTCAACACAAGCGACAGAACGACGACGGCCCCCACAGGCGCCGAGCAACAATCCAGATCATCTCATCACGCCCCGTCTGACTAAACCAAACCTCGTAAATCTCAGGTGCCTGATTTTCAAATTGTGAAGAGAAGCGGGTGGATTCAACTCAAAGCTGGTCTTACACTGTGGTTTTGTATGAGTCGTATTTTCTGACTTTTTCAAGCCGCGAAGCCAAACAAGATGAAGCGGCGCCGCACACAATGTTACGATTTCACGATTGCACATTTTAGAGTTATTAAGAAACCATCACGATTTAACGATTATTCACGATTATCGAGTGAAACGGTGACATCTTTCTTTTTTTTTCATTCCCTTCGTCTGCCATGTGACTGTTTCTCAAGTTTGTGAAACCGGCTTTACGACAAAATAAATAAATAAATGTGACTGAAATAGCAAGGTAAAAATGTTCTTTACATTGAGGTTGATTTTTTGGGCTGTATATTGAACAAAAAATACATAATTTTGCGTCTAAAATTGTCACGATTATAATTTTTTGGTTCTTATGATGATATTCTGACCTGAATCATCACGATTATCCGAATCATCTTGACATTCCTAAACACAACACGTTCTACAACAACATACACAACAACAACAACAACAACAACAACAACAACATAACCAACATGTCACGCTCAAAACAATGTACCAGCCCGGCCAAAACTGTGAAAAAAGATGTGACATATAGTCAGGAAAATACAGTATATTCTCCCTCTTGCGTTTATTCATTTACAGACATCAGGACTAAACATGGGGAATCATGGTGTAAATTTCATGTGGCTAATTTTATAATAATTCTATGTTTGCACTGTGATATGAATACATGTGTTCCTTGTTATTCTGTAAAGCGCTGTTGTTAACGAATGACTTTGTGTTCGACCTGTGCTCTACGAATAAACTCGCCTTTATTGACGAGAAATGCGTCCGGTGGCCTCCTCCGTTTGTCTCCCTGGCAATGACTTTACCAACTCCATGGATCAAACTTTAACAAGGTCTAAACTGGAACTACAATAAGACGGCAACCGGAATGAAATCGCACAAAAACAAATCGTCGCGGCGACAGAGTCAAAGTGAAAGCGAAGCGTGTGCCTTGTTTGATTATCCGTGGCTCTTCCTCTTAAAGGACGCAGTGTCTCTGATAGAACGTTGTCCGTCTCCGCCGCGGGTTTCATTAGCCCCCCGCGAGAGCCGTATCGGGCCCCAGCTGTGTCCTGTCGAGACGACGAGAGAGCGCCGGGAGCCGTGGGGCCCTCCACCTGTTTGTGCGCCGGACAAGTGTCAGTGATTTGAGCTCCTGGACTCTGCACCTTCACCAGAGAGACGTCTAATCAGCAGAGGAGGCCTGTGCCAGCTGAGGCCAGGCTGCAGCCAGGAGGAGAGGGAGGAGAGGGAGGAGAGGGAGGAGAGGGAGGAGAGGGAGGAGGAGGAGAGGGAGGAGAGGGAGGAGAGGGAGGAGAGGGAGGAGAGGGAGGAGGAGGAGAGGGAGGAGAGGGAGGAGAGGGAGGAGAGGGAGGAGAGGGAGGAGAGGGAGGAGAGGGAGGAGAGGGAGGAGAGGGAGGAGAGGGAGGAGGAGGAGAGGGAGGAGGAGGAGAGGGAGGAGAGGGAGGAGAGGGAGGAGGAGGAGAGGGAGGAGAGGGAGGAGAGGGAGGAGAGGGAGGAGAGGGAGGAGGAGGAGAGGGAGGAGAGGGAGGAGAGGGAGGAGGAGGAGAGGGAGGAGAGGGAGGAGAGGGAGGAGGAGGAGAGGGAGGAGAGGGAGGAGAGGGAGGAGGAGGAGAGGGAGGAGAGGGAGGAGAGGGAGGAGAGGGAGGAGAGGGAGGAGGAGGAGAGGGAGGAGAGGGAGGAGGAGGAGAGGGAGGAGAGGGAGGAGAGGGAGGAGAGGGAGGAGAGGGAGGAGGAGGAGAGGGAGGAGAGGGAGGAGAGGGAGGAGAGGGAGGAGAGGGAGAGGGAGGAGAGGGAGGAGAGGGAGAGGGAGGAGAGGGAGGAGGAGGAGAGGGAGGAGAGGGAGGAGAGGGAGAGGGAGGAGAGGGAGGAGGAGGAGAGGGAGGAGGAGGAGAGGGAGGAGAGGGAGGAGGAGGAGAGGGAGGAGAGGGAGGAGAGGGAGGAGGAGGAGAGGGAGGAGAGGGAGGAGAGGGAGGAGAGGGAGGAGAGGGAGGAGAGGGAGGAGAGGGAGGAGGAGGAGAGGGAGGAGAGGGAGGAGAGGGAGGAGAGGGAGGAGAGGGAGGAGGAGGAGAGGGAGGAGAGGGAGGAGAGGGAGGAGGAGGAGAGGGAGGAGAGGGAGGAGAGGGAGGAGGAGGAGAGGGAGGAGGAGGAGGAGAGGGAGGAGAGGGAGAGGGAGGAGAGGGAGGAGAGGGAGGAGGAGGAGAGGGAGGAGAGGGAGGAGAGGGAGGAGAGGGAGGAGAGGGAGAGGGAGGAGAGGGAGGAGAGGGAGGAGGAGGAGAGGGAGGAGGAGGAGAGGGAGGAGAGGGAGGAGGAGGAGAGGGAGGAGGAGGAGGAGAGGGAGGAGAGGGAGGAGAGGGAGGAGGAGGAGAGGGAGGAGAGGGAGGAGGAGTGGGGAGGAGAGGGAGGAGGAGAGGGAGGAGAGGGAGGAGGAGAGGGGAGGAGAGGGAGGAGAGGGAGGAGGAGAGGGGAGGAGAGGGAAGAGGAGAGGGAGGAGGAGAGGGAGGAGAGGGAGGAGCGGGAGGAGCGGGAGGAGAGGGAGGAGCGGGAGGAGAGGGAGGAGAGGGAGGAGGAGAGGGGAGGAGAGAGAAGAGGAGAGGGAGGAGAGGGAGGAGCGGGAGGAGAGGGAAGGAGAGGAAGGAGGAGAGGGAGGAGGAGAGGGAACAGGGTTGAGAATGATGATTGATGATGATTGTGTTTGTTTGTTTGTTTGTTTGTTTGTTTGTTTGTGTGTGTGTTTTGTTTGTTTGTTTGTTTGTTTGTTTGTTTGTTTGTTTGTTTGTTTGTTTGTGTGTGTGTTTTGTTTGTCTGTTTGTGTATTTGTGTGAGACAAACAGAGCCCGACACAGAAGAGGCTCACTCTGCTCGAGGAGAGGGCTTTTCTGCTCAGCGTCGCCCCCTGTGTGTCAATGTGAAGGTTGAATTAGTCTTTCCAGCCCCAGTTTAGCCTCGTTGTCGTCTTGTTTTTTTTGGTCTTGCTTTTTTTCGCCTTTTAAATTCTATTTTGACACAGTTTACATAAATAAAGGATCAGAATCAGAAAAAGGAAGTGCAGATTCCTCTTCTGCGTCGCTTAGAGTCTAGAGCGCTCTATTGCGGCTGCCAGGGTGAAAATAACAAATAAAATCACATATAAGTCGCTCTGGAGTATAAGTCGCACCCCGGCCAAAACTATGAAAAAAGATGCGACTTATAGTCCGGAAATTACGGTATTTAAACTGTTAAACATTCCTCAAAAAATGCTAGGTATAGAATTATGTCTCGGCTCTTTTGTGGTGTAATTTTATGGTCCATCAAGACATTCACTTAAGCACATTCCTGAGGCTTGGTTACGGTTACCATCTGAACATTGTCAGAAATGACATGACAACACACAGAGACCATCATTTTTGTCAATATCGCTCGCTCACAACTAATGATGCCCATGTTTGGACAAGCACCAAACTACAAACCTTGTCAATTTCGTAGCGGAACCCCCTCGACCACCTCGACCACCCGCGGCGAGAATAAACAACGCAGCGTCGGTGCATCGAGAGACGATCAGATCAAACACGGGCCCACTTCCACGTGCTGACCGCGCATCAGCCTGAGCGCTCCCCGTGAAGTCATTAAAACGATACAAGGAAGGATAGTGATGATAAATGTGAAAAAGCCCAGACTCCCTGCCCTGAAAACATAATAGGATTCACCCCATACGGCGATCCGTCATATTCAGCACTTTTATCGCCGAGGAGGCTTCGACGCACCCTTGACATTGACGCTCGCCGCTCAACGCGATTTGTGTGTCACGCCTTTCCGTAAAGTGATAAGTTTCCAAAAGCTGCCCGCTCCGCCGAGCTGTCCTTTCTGTGGGCGGGGCCAAGAGGACACGAGGGGAAGGAGCTGCGTCCGGATGCGTCCACGCCCGTCCCCCATGACCACTCATTCACCACATGGTCCTGACTATACATTGCACTCAATCACTCACTACTTTCTCTTTGCCGCGGGTCACATGACTCTGGCGTCCGAATGAGAAAAAAAAGTTGGTTAAATTTAGATTAAAATACTGGTCGAATTCGTCTGGCAAAGCACATATTTATGGACTAATAATCACAAGTCATGGAGCTCACGTTCAGCAACAAACACACTGGATTATTCAACGTTTGGCCTGTGACGGTGACTCATGCTATGCTAAGCTAAGCGGCTAATGCTAGCAACTTTGCGGCGTTTGTTTAAGAGCGTTTTGTTCACATTCTCGAGTCGACAGTGCTTTGTTTAAACAGCGCTTCTGCTTCATTCAGTCGTGTCGTGTCCAGTTAAAAGACCTGTCGCTGTTGTTTTCACGACATTTTGAGTGCACTAGTTTTTCAAGTGTCGGACTCCCACGCTCGTCTTTGTGGAGATGTTGTTGCTTCGTTTGGAGTCTACTTGGGCAAAAGAAGGTGTTTGGAGGTGTTTGGCCCGAGGACGTAGCGGCTGAAGGCTTGATTATTAGGCTAAATCGATAACCGCGATTTTCCAGGTCATTATGTATTGTAAAAATATTAATTGTGACAATTTAAGAAGCTAAATTAAGTATTTTTCGTTCAATTTGTAGTCCAAAAAATAGACCTAAATGTAAATAACTTTTTTTCTGGCTGTTTTTGTCATATTTAAATGTATTTTGTCATTCAGAAACTTATATTTCAAAAAAGATGGTCACAAACTGGAGGAAAAGAAAGAACATTAAAGATTTAATGACAATCTCAATGAATAATTGTTCAATTTTATTGTTTTTCTCTTGCAATAATTGTAATATTTGATACCGTGACATTCCACTGTCGACTGAATAGAAGCAGACCCAGTATGCAACATTTGTTTTAAGCACTTTCTACCACGTTAAAGTAATTTCCCTTCTCGTTTACCCTCAGTTAATTACAAATTCACCTCAGTGTCAACAAAGAACTAAGATTGAACTACTAATACACGCTAAGTATTCTCAAACATTGCGGCGTACGAGAGTCAAACGGGCATAAAATGAAAGTGTGACTCACTGAAGAAGCAGCATCTGAGTTTAAACAGGCTTTGCCTCATAGGTTCATAGATTTGCTTGTGATAATAATAATAGTACCGTATTTTCCGGACTATACTCCGGAGCGACTTATATTTGATAGTATTTGTTATTTTCACACTTGCAACCGCATTTCATACTCCGGTGCGACTTATATATGTTTTTTTCTTCTCTATTATGCATTTTTTTGGCTGGTGCGACTTATACTCCGGTGCAATTTATACTCCGGAAAATAGGGTAATAATAACTAAGCAGCGGGCTCTGGTGATAACGAGTGATGTGAAGCTGCATTTAATATTGGCGTCAAAGGCTTGTTTATATGCTGGTTTTATGTCTTTGTCATTTTCTAGCACAATCCCAGAAACAAAGTGCAGGTGACACACGGTTATATAAAACGACATCAACCGAAATGTTGGTTTTAAACGGTTAATAACACCGGGCACGAGCCAGGAATCCCGGAAGAAAATTACTGCCACCGCTCGTCTCTGCGATTATATAGTTTCTTCTTAGCTTTCCACCCTGAAATAGCCCACGCAGCCGCAATCACATTCATGTACCAGTGCCTCTGTACATAACTGCACAGTGTAATCGTCCCCGGTGTAGCTGTGAGCACCAGACGAAACAATGCAATAAACACCCTTTTAGCAGAGTCTGAGTCCCCGCTCGAGGCTCCCTGCAGCTCTAACCTCTTAATTGACTGTACGGAGCTAGTCCATTATGTCTGATTGTGTGAAATGACATGATGAGTGGTGCAAGCGCTACAAAACAAGGCCCAGGTGAAAGCACAGGGACGAGCCACGGAGACTAAACGTGTGCGGAGTGAGGGACGAATGAGCGACCAGGTGACATGGGCGGGCGGAGAGAAGACACGTCCCACGGAGACTAAACGTGTGCGGAGTGAGAGACGAATGAGCGACCAGGTGACATGGGCGGGCGGAGAGAAGACACGTCCCACGGAGACTAAACGTGTGCGGAGTGAGGGACGAGTGAGGCATGAGTGAGGGACGAGTGAGGGACGAGTGAGGGATGCGTGAGGAACGAGGGACATCGGCGGGGGGCGAGAAGACACGTCCCACAGAGACTAAACGTGTGCAGAGTGAGGGACGAATGAGCGACCAGGTGACATGGGCGGGCGGAGAGAAGACACTTCCCACGGGAACTAAATGTGTGCGGAGTGACGGACGAGTGAGGGACGAGTGAGGGACAAGTGAGGGACATCGGCGGGCGGAGAGAAGACATGTCCCACGGGAATCCAGCAGGAATCCAGCGGCTCCTTTGTGTTCTGTTTGTGTGTCACAGTCTTCTGAGTCACACAATGGACGGGACGAGCGCTGCCGGGTGTACGGTATCCACGCGGCGCACAATGAGGAGGAATTAGGACTGTTGCTATAGCGATTACCAATTTAAAACTAAATATCTTTTGAATGGTGGAAATGCCTCAAAATGTTGCCTGTTAAAGGAAGATGAAAGCCATGTGCCATGTTTATTAGTTCTGGTTTAGTCCTGGTTTAGTCCTGGTTTAGTCCTGGTTTAGTCCTGGTCAAGTCTTGATCAAGTCCTGGTTTAGTCCTGGTCTACTCCTGGTTTAGTCCTGGTTTAGTTCTAGTTTAGTCCTGGTCAAGTCCTGGTCAAGTCCTGGTCAAGTCCTGGTTTAGTCCTGGTCTAGTCCTGGTTTAGTCCTGGTTTAGTTCTAGTTTAGTCCTGGTCAAGTCCTGGTCAAGTCCTGGTCTAGTCCTGGTTTAGTCCTGGTTTAGTCCTGGTTTAGTCCTGGTTTAGTTCTAGTTTAGTCCTGGTCAAGTCCTGGTCAAGTCCTGGTTTAGTCCTGGTTTAGTCCTGGTTTAGTTCTAGTTTAGTCCTGGTCAAGTCCTGGTCAAGTCCTGGTCAAGTCCTGGTTTAGTCCTGGTTTAGTTCTAGTTTAGTCCTGGTCAAGTCCTGGTCAAGTCCTGGTCAAGTCCTGGTTTAGTCCTAGTCAAGTCCTGGTCAAGTCCTGGTCAAGTCCTGGTAAAGTCCTGGTCAAGTCCTGGTCAAGTCCTGGTTTAGTCCTGGTTTAGTCCTGGTTTAGTTCTAGTTTAGTCCTGGTTTAGTCCTGGTTTAGGTTTGTTTTAGTTCTGGTTTGAGTCCTGGTCAAGTCCTGGTTTAGTCCTGGTCTACTCCTGGTCTAGTCCTGGTTTAATCCTGGTTTAGTCCTGGTTCAGTCCTGGTTCAGTCCTGGTTTGGTACGTGTTGGGTTTAGTCCTAGGTTTCTGTCCAGGGCTATGGGCCGGGGTTTCGGGGCCAAACAGGTTTCGGGCCGGGGTTCATCCCGCTTCAGTAATGTATGTGTGGTTTTAATTCTCAAATAAACCAAACCTATTTTTTAGTCCTGGTTTAGAACGGGTTTAGTCCTGTTTGGGACTTGGGTTGTTCACATTTCAGTCCTATTATAGGCAGAGTTTGTCTTGGTTTAGTCTTTGTGTGCTTCTGATTTATAGTCCAGTTTCAGTTCTTAAATATAATAGGGCTCATTTAGTCCTGGTTTAGTTCTGATTAGATCTGGTTCAGGCTTGATTCAGTTTTTCAACATGTTTTAATCCTGGTTTAGTCTTTGTTTGGTTTAGATGTTAAATCCAGGTTTAAGGTGCGCACTATTACTGCATCAAAAAAGCGGGACTAAACTGGGACTGAACCTGGAACTAAACCTGGACTAAACAGGAGTGAACGCTTTCTTAGTCCTCAAATATACAGGCCTCAATTAAACCTGGTTTAGTCTCGGTTTGTCAGCTCAGTCCTGTCTAATTTTGTGTATTTAATCCTTTGTTTGGTCTCGATATAATCTTAGTCTTATAAGCGTCGACTCATATCTGTCAGTTGCCCGTCACACATGTACCAGCAAATAGACTTATCCGGACTCTTGTCTTCAGAAATGACTCACAGCTATCACATAATGGCCCAGAGATTAGCCCGGGCCCTCGCAAAGGAACAAAAGGTCATGTGTGAAGATTAAAAAGCTAATGGCCAAATTAGATAGCGAGAAAAAAACTCATAAAATCAAATAGCTTCGGGGGGAGACGGAGGTGTGCTTTGCTTTGCACAAGAAATAGACTGGCCATGTTTTTAATTACAAAGACAACTGTTAATGGAAGCACTTAATAACAGCTGTACTCGTGTGAAAGAGAAGAACGTGTGTTTGAATGGTTTTGCTTTAGCCATGTCGCGGTGGAGCGTAGACTGAGAAAGTGGTGGCACGACTCAGTTGACAGAAGCGTTTCGTATCGTACAAACGGCGATCGTCGAAGCGCAAGAGGAGCTTATGATCTGCGAGGCTGTTATTCTTCGGGGCCGTTTGAAAATACGAAATCGCACAAAAAGAATAAACGCGGCATGAGAAGGCCTGCGCGAACTGTCCAACTTCGCAGCGCCGACAAAACGGTGTACTAAGGCTTTCCGCAGTGACTGAAGAACGATCGGTCGAGTCGCGCTTCCATCGCCGTCGCTAGCACGGTTTCATGTGCCGAGGAGGCGTGGTTTAGCCATCATAAGTAATCATGGACCATGTTCAAACGCGTGGGAAAGAGGGCAAGCAAAGGAAGAAAACGGACAAAGTGAAGGATGGCACCGGTGTGGGTGGATTTCCAACGTGTGGACAAAACAACGTCCAATTCCATTTCTGACCATCCGTAACATTTTCCAGCTTTTCACACATCGTTTCTAGCTTTACAGAGCATCAACATTTAGATGACGATTCTTCTTCTTCTTCTTCTTCTTCTTCTTCTTCTTCTTCTTCTTCTTCTTCTTCTTCTTCTTCTTCTTCTTCTTCTTCTTCTTCTTCTTCTTCTTCTTCTTCTTCTTCTTCTTCTTCTTCTTCTTCTTCTTCTTCTTCTTCTTCTTCTTCTTCTTCTTCTTCTTCTTCTTCTTCTTCTTCTTCTTCTTCTTCTTCTTCTTCTTCTTCTTCTTCTTCTTCTTCTTCTTCTTCTTCTTCTTCTTCTTCTTCTTCTTCTTCTTCTTCTTCTTCTTCTATGGCGTTTTATGGTATCAAAGTGTTACATTACCGCCAGACTTTATTCTTTAGACTTTATTCTTTAGACTTTATGCGTTTGCACGTGCGTAAAACGGACTCATCGTGAGCTTCAGCCTCGTGGGTCATCGTCCGACTGTTCTGTTGTCCGAACCTCGCGTACACTCACAGCATTCATTATGAAAGTAACGCCAATAGAACAGTCCGATAAGCAAAGCACAAAGAGTGTCCGTGGAGGCGCGTAACTTATACAAAACGCTCACACAAACAGATGTTGATTATATTGAATAATAATAGGCTCACATATATTTTTCTACAGTCGGATAGTCCTCTAGTACGATATGCTGCTCTGTGAAAGCCTTTAGTCAACCAGACGCCGAGGCCCGTGAGTGTTCGCTTAGTGTAAACTTAGTCCTAAGTTTCTGTTCGTACGCTAAGGGCCTCCACGTCTAAACAGAGGTGCATGAAAAATATAGCTGACATTATAGCAGAATAAGCAACGTTTAAGAGGAGTATATACTTTACATTCGACTGGCGGGACTAAATGTTGCAGAGGCATGATGTGGTAGCAAAAGGTCAGTACGATAATCCAACTTCAACATCTGTTACAACAATGAACAACTTTCACTACTGCCTCCACCACTAATACTACTAATACCGCTTCTACTACTTCTAGAGTTACTGCGTACGACTTAGAGCTACTCAGCGGCCCGGCTAAATCCTCTTTCCCAGGCCACTCAGCCGTCCTCATCCATCATGTATCAGAGCTGGGGGCAGAGACTAACGATGACCTGCTCTAATGGCTAAACAAACATCATCGTCCAGATCGCCGCGGCGCTTCGCTGATCTGAAACGAGCCCCCGGCAGAAGGAGCTCTTAAAGGATTAAAGCTCCGGCAGGACGTCCCGCGGGCGAAGGTGCGCTAATGATGGGAAAGTGTACGGGAGGAGATATGGAAAACGGCCGTAATGGGTTGATATGCGATTACGATGTGGACGTCCTCGGAGCGTGAGCGAGTGTAATGTGCGGTTGAGAGGTGGAGGCGGCGCTCAAGACGGTCGGGGTTTCTTTGTCCGCGATAACGACGTGATTGAGGAGGGATGGTGAATGTACGGATACGAGAAGAATACGCAAAATGACACTTTTAAGAAGGTCTGCTTGTTCGGTCAAAAGGCAAGATGTACTTTTTGTGGCATTTTGACGGGGAAAAAGTGAAAGTGACAAGATTCAAGTGTTGATTTTGTGAAAACGTGCACGAATCTAGAGTAGTTCAAAAATATATTCATCTTGTTACATGTTTAACGCCGTCTTCTCAATGTTTTCACTAACGAAAGCAGTCATTTTCATCTTTCGAATGTCCATTGTATCAAAAACGCACAATTGCATCCATATATCACCATTGAAAATCCCACTGAGATGAATAAACTATCCAATTTTCACCACAAAAATGTGTTTTATGGCAATTATATTGATTATTGCTTACACCCATAGACAAGATTTATGCAAGTCTTTGTAGTGGCATAGAAGGATGGGTCAAATGTCCGGTTCCAATGCGATTTAGTCCAGATCCAGTTATCGCTTTGCTCTCCATCTCCGTGTACTCTCTCCGTGAAGTCGTGGAGTGCCCGGGCCCCGGTCTCACATGCGCCGACTTCTTCTGAACCGCACGAGAACGGACAGCGGGAGGGAAAGGTCAAACCCACTCTGCCCCGTACTAATCAGCGAACCTGCTCGAGAGCCCGCCGCACTCACTTAGACCTGATTGGGCGAGAAACTGGAGTGTTACTGGAGATGTGCGAAGCCATTTGTGTAGAAAATAGAGCTAGATTGCGGCCCCCAAAGTGGTCCGAAAATTCTCTCTTGTGTTTGGTGAACATGAGGTAAGCAGAGGATGGTTGAAAGGCTATAGGTGGTACAAAACACAGAAAAACAAGATGAAAAACTACCAGATCTGGTTTACACTGGCTAAATTGGAAGCAAACCAGATCTGAATTAACGCAGCATAACTAAACACAGCCTCAATTTGGACTTTGGACTATTCAGGCAAGGCAAGGCAAGGCAAGTTTATTTGTAGAGCACATTTCATACACAAGGCAATTCAAAGTGCTTCACAACAGGAACAATGCATTCAAATCACAAATAAATTACAGACCACATACATAGCACTCCAGACACTCTTTCTCATATTTATTTGACATTGTCAGCATGACAGGCGACTCCGGGATGGACACATCACTTTTAGATTGATTCTTTCCCATATCAGCGCGCTATCTGCAAACTGCACACAGGTACAAACAATCTTACATGTGAAGTTAACTTTACTTTATCAACAAGTTGGATTCCCTAAAGCTGGACATTTCGAGGAATGGTACTGAACAATGTGTATGAAAGAAAATTAAGGATTTAACTGTTGTTTGGTGGTGATAACTCAACTTCCACTTTAATAACCAAGACCATTTCAGGACTAAGGAGAATGAGTAAAGTGCACAAAACGATTTTATTAATAATACTGTGCTTTTTTGAGTAATTCTGGACTAAACCAGGATTAGATGTGGAAGTTCAACCATGCATGGCAATATTAAATGGTTGGTTTAAGGTTTTCAGAGAGCACAGTCTCTCATGCTTTGTTTAAAGGCACGAGAGGCTGCAGCCAGATCACAAATACGAAGGACATCTCCTCTCTAATGTTCTTGTTACAAGCTATTGCATAATCCAACTACCCCAAACTGCAAATATTCAAATGTACAATTATAAAGAGATCAATGTTATCTCATTTAGATGCCAGTTAAACAATCCGTGTATAAAAATGTTCGAAAAAGACCAATTAAGATGTAACTCGAGCATGTTCTGAACGCGCTCCTGCCAGTATCCAAAGGTTCAGAAATCAAGAGCGAGTTTACCCCATCGGGCTCCAAGAAAATGCCATAAATGGAAGGAAGGAAAGGAGGAACAACAAACTGAGAAAGAGAGATGGTCGTCACCAATCAATCAGTGCCTGGCCCACTGCCGCGCCTGGGAAACAGCCGGGAGAGCGGGTATTTTTAAACCTCAGGGGTGAAGAAGAGGAGGAGGGGGAAGAGGAGGAGGAGAGTGCAACAGTGTGGTACAGCTCCAGTCTGAACCACACACACCGCCTGCTGTACACTGTGTGGGAAATGTGGGGTTTGAGCCGGTTTGGATCTGGTTTCACAGACGTGGTTTAGCACAGGTTTAGTCATGGTTTAGGACTGGTTTAGTCCTGGTTTATTCATGGTTAAGCACAGGTTTATTCATGGTTTAGCACAGGTTTATTCATGGTTTAGTCATGCTTTAGTCCTGGTTCATTCAAGGTTTAGCACAGGTTTATTCATGGTTTAGTCATGCTTTAGTCCTGGTTCATTCAAGGTTTAGCACAGGTTTATTCATGGTTTAGTCATGGTTTAGTCATGGTTTATACATGGTAAAGCACAGGTTTATTCATGGTTTAGCACAGGTTTATTCATGGTTTAGTCATGCTTTAGTCATGGTTTATACATGGTAAAGCACAGGTTTATTCATGGTTTAGCACAGGTTTATTCATGGTTTAGTCATGCTTTAGTCCTGGTTCATTCAAGGTTTAGCACAGGTTTATTCATGGTTTAGCACAGGTTTATTCATGGTTTAGTCATGGTTTAGTCATGGTTTATACATGGTTTAGCACAGGTTTATTCATGGTTTAGTCATGGTTTAGTCCTGGTTAAGCACAGATTTAGTCATGGTTTAGTCCTGGTTTAGTCATGGTTTAGTCATGGTTTAGTCCTGGTTTAGTCATGGTTTAGTCATGGTTTAGTCATGGTTTAGTCCTGGTTTAGTCATGGTTTAGTCATGGTTTAGTCATGGTTTAGTCCTGGTTCAGTCCTGGTTTAGTCATGGTTTAGTCATGGTTTAGTCCTGGTTTAGTCATGGTTTAGTCATGGTTTAGTCCTGGTTCAGTCCTGGTTTAGTCATGGTTTAGTCATGGTTTAGTCCTGGTTTAGTCATGGTTTAGTCATGGTTTAGTCCTGGTTCAGTCCTGGTTTAGTCATGGTTTAGTCATGGTTTAGTCCTGGTTTAGTCCTGGTTTAGTCATGGTTTAGTCATGGTTTAGTCATGGTTTAGTCCTGGTTCAGTCCTGGTTTAGTCATGGTTTAGTCCTGGTTCAGTCCTGGTTTAGTCATGGTTTAGTCCTGGTTTAGTCATGGTTTAGTCCTGGTTTAGTCATGGTTTAGTGAATATTTCTACATCAGTCGTTTGTTCATAAATGTGCTGTTCTTCTTCATGGCTCTGTTATGGAAAAGCAGTCGGAAGCCAATTATGGAAACTATAAGGACTGCGGTCAGCGTGGGAGAAAGAAAAAAGTACGTATGCATTTAAATGATACGCGCCATGCAAACGCAGTACAATTACTGCAGGTTCAACACAAGATATTCAAGATACTTTCTTTTGTCTTGCAAGGAAATCTGTCACGCAGACTGGCACAGAAAAACACACATAAGACAGACGAAGAACATGACAGACTCTGGACTAAAACTTGTGAAAGACTTCCTGGAATACTTAGTTGGCATGGTAACTGTCACCGCTGGGTTGATGTTGTATGTATTTGGTAGTTGGTATTGTGCACGTGTCGCAATTGCTCTGTATTTTGGAGTGCCTTTGATCCCATTGCTGTTCCAACATGAATTTATACATAAGGAGACAAAAAGATGAATCTGTCGAGACTATTCTAACTATAAAACCATAAAAAAGCGGCGAGGCAAGTCCACTCACGGTCTCATTTATAAAACCGTACGTGGAATTCTTACTAAAAGCGTACACAAGCTTCCAAAACCATCTTCAAAGCTCGATCCCTGCTCTTCCTGTTCTTCTCGGCGAGCGCGGATCACGTTCTGCCTCGTTTTTTGGGCCGCAGCGCACATCCGCACGTCACTTAGCACGTCTTCGTTAGCACGTCTTCGTTAGCACGTCTTCGTACGAGCGAGGTTCATGTCATACCGCGGAACGCTCTCGCCAAAGCAATACGGAGCCGAGCGGTCAGCAGCCCCCACCCGTCACATAACTGATCTTTATTGCCGCGGGAAATACCACGATAAACAACGACGACGAGACGAACCATAAAGCGGAATAACCTCAGTAAACCATTCTTAAATATACATTATTTAGGGCGAGGAATAAACACCAGAATGAAGGTAATTAGATAGTTTCATCGAGCGTGGGGCTAAAATCAACACTAATCTAATCCTACTAGCAAGAAAGAAGTATACGATACATACAAGTACACAGATTGAGCTGCGAAATATGTTGTCCCATATACCTGTATATGTACAGGTATATGTACAGGTATATATGTACAGGTATATGTACAGGTATATGTACAGGTATATGTACTGGTATATGTACAGGTATATGTACTGGTATATGTACAGGTATATGTACAGGTATATGTACTGGTATATGTACAGGTATATGTACAGGTATATGTACAGGTATATGTACTGGTATATGTACAGGTATATGTACAGGTATATATGTACAGGTATATGTACAGGTATATGTACTGGTATATGTACAGGTATATGTACAGGTATATGTACAGGTATATGTACTGGTATATGTACAGGTATATGTACAGGTATATATGTACAGGTATATATGTACAGGTATACGTACAGGTATATATGTACAGGTATACGTACAGGTATATATGTACAGGTATATGTACAGGTATATGTACAGGTATATATGTACAGGTATATGTACAGGTATATGTACAGGTATATGTACAGGTATATGTACAGGTATATGTACAGGTATATATGTACAGGTATATATGTACAGGTATACGTACAGGTATATATGTACAGGTATATGTACAGGTATATGTACAGGTATATGTACAGGTATATGTACTGGTATATGTACAGGTATATGTACTGGTATATGTACAGGTATATGTACAGGTATATGTACTGGTATATGTACTGGTATATGTACAGGTATATGTACTGGTATATGTACAGGTATATGTACAGGTATATGTACTGGTATATGTACAGGTATATGTACAGGTATATGTACAGGTATATGTACAGGTATATGTACTGGTATATGTACAGGTATATGTACAGGTATATGTACTGGTATATGTACAGGTATATGTACAGGTATATGTACAGGTATATGTACAGGTATATGTACAGGTATATGTACTGGTATATGTACAGGTATATGTACAGGTATATGTACAGGTATATGTACTGGTATATGTACAGGTATATGTACAGGTATATGTACAGGTATATGTACAGGTATATGTACAGGTATATGTACAGGTATATGTACTGGTATATGTACAGGTATATGTACAGGTATATGTACAGGTATATGTACTGGTATATGTACAGGTATATGTACAGGTATATGTACAGGTATATGTACAGGTATATGTACAGGTATATGTACTGGTATATGTACAGGTATATGTACAGGTATATGTACAGGTATATGTACTGGTATATGTACAGGTATATGTACAGGTATATGTACAGGTATATGTACAGGTATATGTACAGGTATATGTATAGTGCGGTGCTGGAGTCCCAGCTTCGGCTTTGATGCTGGGTAAGAGGCTTGATGCCAATCTCAATTTTTCTCTCCTTTAATCTCTCCTTTTTGATGCCAAAAAGGATGAAGGCGGTCTCACGAGCTCCGCGTTGTGGCTCAGTACTGGCTCCGGCATGGGTCGGGGCCCTGGAGTTATTTGGGAGGGTCCGGTGTTGGCTTGCCCGTGCGTTTGTCCTCGGCGCTGGTACTAGTTGGGTTGAGCCTCGGTCTAGGATGCTGGTCTCCTCGGTCGAGTGGTGGGCAGCAATGTTACAGCAACGTGAGGTGTATATACATGTACCGGTATATAAATGTGTATATGTTTATGTAATATAGTAATATATGATTATATTGTTTTGATGTTTTGAGTGCACTATGTGGTGTCTTTAAATGCAAAATTAATTAAAATAAATAAATACATAAAATAAAACCCCAGGCTGCATACATCTCTCTTTAGGTAAATGAGACAATGAGCATCACGTTACCGGGTTGACGAGCAGCACAGTCTCATGTTCTGACCCACGCCTGCTCCTGCCAAGCCCTTTCTGCCCTTGCCCCGCCCGTCCAAGCCACCCCTGCCCCGCCCCTGCCTGCTCCTGCTCCGCCCTTTTCCGCCCCACCCACTCCAGCCTGCTCCTGCCGCCCCTCCCAGCCCTGCCTCTGCCTGCTCCTGCTGCCCCGCCCTTTACGCCCCTGCCGTGCCCGCCCCAGCCGCCCCTGCCTGCTCCTGCCCCGCCCCTGCCACCCCTGCCGCCCCTGGCTGCTCCTGCCACCCCTGCCCCGCCCCTGCCTGCTCTTGCCCCTGCCCTGCTGTCGTCACCTCTGCACACCCTCCGGAGCTTGACAGGCGCCGGGACGCTTCTGACACCTGGCACCGGCGTGGGTTAATTAAGTTTGAAACAGTGCAGATGATCGGGCCGCGCTGCCAGTCAACCTGCCAGCCGGGCCCCGCAGATCACCACGGCAACCAAAAAGCGCACTGACAGGTAGAGGGGCCATTTGTGTCGGTAATGGAGGAGAGATTCCCGGCTGGTTTCTGGTACGCTGTTTAAAATAGAGGTGACAAAATCTGCTGTATTTTGGGAAGTCGTATTTGTGCGTTTAAAATACTTGGTTCCCTGGAGACATAGTCGCACTGCTGGTAAATATGAGACTAGAATTATGATATTTTATTCAGAGGACATGTGGCACCAAGAGTAATAAAGCTGACATCTAAATAGAGAAAGTTTGAACAAATGCTGATATTTTATAAAGATGAATACATAAAAAAAATTACATTACTGTAATTTCCGGACTACAAGTCGCACCAGCCAAAAAATGCATAATAGAGAAGAAAAAAATACATCAGTCGCACTGGAGTATGAAATAAGGTTGCAAGTGCAATTGCAAATAACAAATAATAATAATAATAATCCGGAGCAGGAGCTGTGTTCGCATTGCCGGCAGTAAGTCAGACCTGTTCCCAGTGCATGTTGGACTCCGCCAGGGCTGCCCTTTGTCACCGGTTCTGTTCATAATTTTTATGGACAGAATTTCTAGGCGCAGTCAGGGGTCGGAGGGTGTCCGGTTTGGGGACCACAGGATCTCATCTCTGCTGTTTGCAGACGATGTTGTCCTGATGGCTCCATCAAACCCGGACCTGCAGCATGCACTGGGACGGTTTGCAGCCGAGTGTGAAGCGGCTGGGATGAGAATCAGCACCTCCAAATCCGAGGCCATGGTTCTCGACCGGAAAAAGGTGGCTTGCCCTCTTCAGGTGGGTGGGGTGTCCTTGCCCCAAGTGGAGGAGTTCAAGTATCTCGGGGTCTTGTTCACGAGTGAGGGAAGGATGGAGCGTGAGATCGACAGGCGGATCGGTGCAGCGGCTGCAGTGATGCAGTCGCTGCATCGGACCGTTGTATTTACCGGTCGGTCTACGTTCCTACCCTCACCTATGGTCATGAGCTTTGGGTAGTGACCGAAAGAACAAGATCGCGGATACAAGCGGTCGAAATGAGTTTCCTCCGCCGTGTGGCTGGGCACTCCCTTAGAGATAAGGTGAGGAGCTCGGCCACACGGGGGGAGCTCGGAGTAGAGCCGCTGCTCCTCCACGTCGAGAGGAGCCAGCTGAGGTGGCCTCTGTTCCAGATGCCTCCTGGGCGTCTCCCTGGGGAGGTGTTCCGGGCATGTCCCACCGGGAAGAGGCCCCGGGGAAGACCCAGGACACGCTGGAGAGACTATGTCTCTTGGCTGGCCTGGGAACGCCTCGGGATCCCCCCGGAGGAGTTGGAGGAAGTGTCTGGGGAGAGGGAAGTCTGGGAGTCCCTGCTCAGACTGCTGCCCCCGCGACCCGGCCCCGAATAAGCGGCAGAAAATGGATGGATGGATGGAATAATAATAATCACATATAAGTCGCTCCGGAGTATAAGTACAAGTATAAGTACAAGTCGCACCCGGGCCAAAACTATGACAAAATGTGCGATTTATAGTCGCAAATTAAATAAAATCCAATATTCTGGTTATATTAGTTAGCATTAGGCTGCCAACATTGAGAGAAAATAAGGTTTTGAGGACGCATATGACATTTTACACAAATAAATCTACTTTATATCTCATATTTCAACAGCCAGACTGATGACGAGGAATAATCGTGGTAAACAGACTACCATCTGACTTTTAAAACAGGGTTGAAGAAGTGCGCCGTTTTTGAGGAATGCTTGATTTGACTAATCATCTCGATGAATATCTTTGTAACTGATAAACGAGCCCATTAAGAGGAAAGACTTTAATTTGCAGTGTGACTGTGGCATTTTACATCTCACCTCCTTGCTCACCAAAAGAAGCTGTTCCGTTCAACTCGAGGACAAACAATTAATAAAATAACTTAATGATCCTGCTACAATTACATGGAGGGCAAAGAAACCAAGCACAAATGTCCCATAGAAGGTTTATTAGCTGTCACAACAACCAAGCAGACTCATGAATTAGACATAAGATATTTGGGAAAACTATTCAGACACATAAAGCTGATTATTCAAAGTCATTTAAGCATATTTTTGCAGTTTAATCTTGGCTCAGACTTAGTTTTAGTTCAATATTCTTACTTATTTCCAACAAGTATCGCAAAATAATCGATACATCGCACTATATATTCCTCCATCTGTCATAAATATATACTTTATTATCCTTAGCCGCTTGATGTAGATTGGATTTAGTCTGTAAAACTTTTTATTTGACAGAATGGTTATAATAGAACTGAAATGATGGTGTCGTATTCAAATATAGCAGTATTAACAGCCATATTGCAATACTTTTTGTTATTGTGCAACATTTACTGCCACAACTTAAAGTACTTAATAAAACCGGGATGATATTATTTGCCTGGGTTTAATACGAGGCGATGCTACTCTCTGCAGTTCTCAGCTGATGAATGATGCAGATTAAGTTCCATTTCATATTGTGTTGTGAGTAATTACTTGGGCTTTGTGCGATCGCTGGTTCCAATTACACGCAGTAACAGTAGAGGCTGGAGAAGTAGCTGTAGTAGTAGTAGTAGTAGTAGTTGTGGTATAAAGTTCACTCGGGGAAAAACTGATAAGTGGCATTTAAAAAAGTCATCGCTGTCTCGCAGTTTAGTGATTTTCAAAAGCCAAATGTATTTTAGTTCATTTAAAACATGATTCCATCCTTCCTTGATGTAACTACACAATATTTCCATTGCTGATGTCTGTGGAAGATGGTAAGAAACATAACATTTTTCAGTACTGTGTTTTGACCATTGAACATTTGTAATCGTTGTGTAATAGTTGCAGTTTTCTTTTTCTTTTTACTTGTGACTGTGATGGTTGTGTTTGGTCAAAAATCCAAAGCTCGAGCTCCTATTCAAAGCTCAATACTTAAAGTGCCAATGACATCTTTTCCTATTTATGACTTTGTTCGGCGGGACAGAACCTGTGGTAAATATTAATCACAGTTTTACATTTTGTGAAGAAACACTTTAAAAGAAAAGACAAGTTAAAATTTACAGGAAGCAGAGCTGAGTTGAAAAAACGGACTCCCTCTGTGATGTCATCAACAGGCGACACTCGATCAAGAACTCAGGGACAAATTTACATGCAACGGGCACAATTTTCTGACAGTTTAAACACTCATTTAACAAAACAAAGGTATTGTTATGTCCCAAATCATAACTATTGTGTAATTTATGTGGATTGTGGTCCTTGTTTACAGTAAGGTTGCTAGGTAACAGTTACCTACGTCACAACCGTTCATTTCCAACCAGGAAGTAACATTATTAACTTCATCAAAAACTGTAAAATTGGCCACAAATCTGGCAAAATTGTTGGTAAAAGCTTAAATAAGATCACGTTTATGTTTAGTCCAACCTGCCAAATGCACTTTGACCCTGTGCGATTGCAACACGGCACGAGCAGCAGCAATACAGATTAATCACTATATTCCGCAGTGCTCTGATGAATAAATGGAGCGAATTAAGTCTCATTTCACATTTAGTAGTGATTTATTACACAATCCTTGTCCTACAGTAACAGTATTGTCCGTGGAAAAGGTTGTAGCAATAGTTGAGTCAGGAAAAAAAAAGCTTTTGTTGTCTGTGTCACAAGGAATCTGCTTCGGCGACATCGTGCAGCACAAAATAATGAATAATAGTACGATATAAACTATGATACGATAAATAAAATAAGAGCATGCATAAAATAAGGCATTCAAATCAAAATAACAGTATTACTATATTTTCCGGACTATAAGTTGCACCTATTTTCATAGTTTTGGCTGGGGTACGACTTTTACTTATATTTATACTTATATACCTATACTCCAGTGCAACTTATGTATGTTTTTTTCTTGTCTATTATGCATTTTTTGGCTGGTGTGACTTATAGTCCGGTGCGATTTATAGTACAAAAAATACGGTACTTGTAGCATTAATTGTATCCAACCAGCAATACTCCTTCGATCACTCCATCTCCATAGTATTATGATGCTATACTTTGCAGTGGATAAATGGAGCGGATTAAGTCGCATTCAGATTTAGTTGTGATTAATTACACAGCCCTTGTGCGATCTCTGGCTCTAATCAAAAGCAGGGAAAGGTCAGATGGAATTAGCCTCCCCTCGGCCCGATATGAGCTTGCGTAATCAGGCCGCAGATGGCCCCGATGTGGCGCGGCGGCGTCGCGGGCGTGTCACCGATAGCCTCTGAAGGTGTGGCGCGGCTTTCATGTCGGGGGAGCGGACGCAGGCGCCGCGGACAAACGCAAGCAGACGGAGACGGGGAGGACGCGCTTCGGTTCAGGGTAAACTCTTTAGGTGGATTGTCATTTTATTGACCAAAAAAACAGACACAGAACACAGAACAAGACCAGAGACCAACCGACAACGCAAAATGAACACGGGTAACACAGAGACTTTTAGATCAAGACCAGTCTTCCCGTATTTTGGGACGGGGTATTTTAAAATGTGGACTGGCATTTTCGAGTGCAGGGACGGACATTTTATTCATAAATCTTATCAAAAAATGGGGTTATTATCATTAAATCGTGCCGGGAAGCGTTTGACAATAGTCCGCCATTACAGTTTACTGTTTACAAGTGAAAATGTGCATGCTGCGCGCTGATTGGTCGACAAAATTTGTGTGCTTGGCTCTGATTGGCTGCCGAGCCGTGGTCCAGAGAATGCCAAAGCTACTCGTTTTTTCGGCTAGTCTGGCCCCTTACCCCCGGACAAAAACATTTGGACGGGGTGTTTTCAAATCTTATCTAAAAGCCTGCACAGAACATCCACAAAAAACATCACGACACATCAAACCCAAAATAGTGTCCTTTTTCCGTAGTGCCAAGAGTATGTATCAATGTATTGTGTCCATGGCAGGGGTTTTGAGGCCCGAATACACACATCGAGTCGAGTGGGGCGGTGGTCTGCAGTGCCTTTTTTTTTTCAGGCCAATATTTTTGAGCAACAGGACAGTCCGAGAACACATGAGAATAGTGAGCCTCCCGGCAACCACAGTTTCTCCAACGTTTAGCCCCTCCCTGTGAACAATGAGCACTTTGACATGGTGTTATAAACAAAAAAAAAAAGGGGTCAACATGTGATTTTATGGTCCCCCATTCTTCATCCGTCAAAACAAAATCACCCTGTATTTACCATTTAATTCAAATACATTTAGTACCTTTATTAATACATTTACAAACTTTATATATAGTTCTGATTTATATGCCTGAATAAGATTTCAGTTAGGAGGTTAAAATGGTTGTTGCTTTGATTTATTTCTTCATTATAATAGGTTTGCAATTCAAAAACAGATATTTACTGGTATTAACGCTGCACAATTTTGGAAGAAAAACAATCTTATCTAATAAAAAACAATTAAGTATTGTAATTGCAATTAGATTTGTGAAATATGCTTAAATAAAGAACTTCAGCAGCATTAACATTTGAGTTCAGGCTGGAATGTGAACTGATAAACTTATACTAACATCTCATGACGTTCAGATCGTGTTCAAACTCAAGGGTATTTGTTCCTTCCAGAAGACATGTTATCATCTAAATAAATGCAGCCCAGATCGCAATAGCAACAGCAATAAAATAGAAATAGCAATAAATACGTATGTAATTGAATAGATAGATACGTTTAATGCCATATCGTGGGACATTCCAGCCAAAAAAAATTCAATGTACCTGGAAGAAGGCAGATAGCGGACCACCCAACACAACCATAAAGTTACATAGCGCCGCTTTAAACCCAATCTTAATCAGTGAGGCGTACACAATCGAGCCGATGACACTGGAATAAAACATGAATGAAACATAAATAGACCAAATAAATCCATTCTGGAGCTGTGAAAGAAGGCGAGCCCATGCCATCCATTTCACTTCAGCCTCGCTCACACCCACAGGCGGCGTACGATCTCTCCCCCGGGCCTAACCCTCTACATCCAGGACCCCCGAGGCCCCGCCCGACCGACACCCATTCATTCTCAATCCTGTGGCGTAAAGGCGGCAGAATGGAAATAGACAAATCAATTTTGGGAGTAAAAAAAACAAAACGTCCAGAGTCTTTTTTTTGGCGAGCTCTGATCCTCCCGCTTAGACTCTGCCCTCCCCCTTGACGACCCCCCTCCCCCTTGACGACCCCCTCCCCCTTGACGACCCCCTCCCAACCTTATTATCGGCCCGTCCTGGTCTGTCGAGTACAGCCAATTTACAGATGTGTGGACGCCACGGTTACAGCGGAAGCCTAACAGGAGTAGAAGGTCTGTCACCTCCAAACGCCGGAAGGAGGAGAATGAAAAGGAGATGGAGGAGAATGAAAAGGAGATGAAGGAGGTGAATGAAAAGGAGATGAAGGAGGTGAATGAAAAGGAGATGAAGGAGGTGAATGAAAAGGAGATGGAGGAGGAGAATGAAAAGGAGATGGAGGAGGAGAATGAAAAGGAGATGGAGGAGAATGAAAAGGAGATGGAGGAGGAGAATGAAAAGGAGATGGAGGAGGAGAATGAAAAGGAGATGGAGGAGGAGAGTGAAAAGGAGATGGAGGAGAATGAAAAGAAGATGAAGGAGGAGAATGAAAAGGAGATGAAGGAGGTGAATGAAAAGGAGATGAAGGAGGAGAATGAAAAGGAGATGGAGGAGGAGAATGAAAAGGAGATGGAGGAGGAGAATGAAAAGGAGATGGAGGAGGAGAGTGAAAAGGAGATTGAAAAGGAGATGGAGGAGGAGAATGAAAAGGAGATGGAGGAGGATAATGAAAAGGAGATGGAGGAGGAGAATGAAAAGGAGATGGAGGAGAATGAAAAGGAGATGGAGGAGGAGAATGAAAAGGAGATGGAGGAGGAGAATGAAAAGGAGATGGAGGAGGAGAGTGAAAATGAGATGGAGGAGAATGAAAAGGAGATGAAGGAGGAGAATGAAAAGGAGATGAAGGAGGTGAATGAAAAGGAGATGAAGGAGGAGAATGAAAAGGAGATGGAGGAGGAGAATGAAAAGGAGATGGAGGAGAATGAAAAGGAGATGGAGGAGGAGAATGAAAAGGAGATGGAGGAGGAGAATGAAAAGGAGATGGAGGAGGAGAGTGAAAAGGAGATTGAAAAGGAGATGGAGGAGGAGAATGAAAAGGAGACGGAGGAGGAGAATGAAAAGGAGATGGAGGAGGAGAATGAAAAGGAGATGGAGGAGGAGAGTGAAAAGGAGATGGAGGAGGAGAATGAAAAGGAGATGGAGGAGAATGAAAAGGAGATGAAGGAGGAGAGTGAAAAGGAGATGGAGGAGGAGAATGAAAAGGAGATGGAGGAGGAGAATGAAAATGAGATGAAGGAGGAGAATGAAAAGGAGATGGAGGAGGAGAATGAAAAGGAGATGGAGGAGGAGAGTGAAAAGGAGATGGAGGAGGAGAATGAAAAGGAGATGGAGGAGGAGAATGAAAAGGAGATGAAGGAGGAGAGTGAAAAGGAGATGGAGGAGGAGAATGAAAAGGAGATGAGGAGGAGAATGAAAAGGAGATGGAGGAGGAGAATGAAAAGGAGATGGAGGAGGAGAGTGAAAAGGAGATGGAGGAGGAGAATGAAAAGGAGATGGAGGAGGAGAATGAAAAGGAGATGGAGGAGGAGAATGAAAAGGAGATGGAGGAGGAGAATGAAAAGGAGATGAAGGAGGAGAGTGAAAAGGAGATGGAGGAGGAGAATGAAAAGGAGATGGAGGAGGAGAATGAAAAGGAGATGAAGGAGGAGAATGAAAAGGAGATGGAGGAGGAGAATGAAAAGGAGATGAAGGAGGAGAATGAAAAGGAGATGGAGGAGGAGAATGAAAATGAGATGGAGGAGGAGAGTGAAAAGGAGATGGAGGAGGAGAATGAAAAGGAGATGGAGGGGGAATTGGGATACATGAAACTAAACGTGTGATGATTAGTAAATTAAAGGAGGAGGTGCTTGTTGCTGGCAAAAGCTAACACAATTATTAAAGTGCATACGACATATTTCATTAAAACGTGAACAAACTAAAACAATTTACCTATTTATAATGTTATTCCTGGTTGGACTGCAAACAAGGGCCGAAATCTGTATAAACTACACAATAGTTATGATTTGACAAACAATCATTCCTGATATTTTCCTTTATTTTGTTAAACTATAGTTTAAACTGTGTAATTTTTTGCAGCATTTCCAATGTAAAGTCGCTTATTGATGACATCACAGACTGATTTAGAGCTCGGCACTACTTTCTGTGACTTTTCTTTTTTTAATCTCTCTTGACAAACTGCCACTTGGTGAATATTTACTACAGGTTCTATCACCACCAAACTAATCAATACATAGAAAAACATGAGAACTTTAAGTATCTCTGTCATCCTGTATCTGAACCCAAACTGCATTAGCAAGACACGCAATAATAAATATGTACTAATAATATATTAATAATATATGTGAATAATAAATATTGGAAATTTCCAGTAAACACTGTATTTAAAAAGACAATTTTTTCACTCATTTCTTCTGTGATCTATTAAAATCCTTAAAATACAAATGACAATTACTTGACTAATACAAACTTTAAACTCCACAGTCAGTAATTGAAACATTTTCCACATAAAATAAATACTCAAAGAAATATGTTTTTATTTTTATTTTTTTAGGATAAACTAGCTCCTAAATTGAGATAAAATATTCATAGATCCAAATTAGGATTGAACCTGGACAAAAAGGCTCTAATACAACAAACCAAACTGGCAAAATCAAGGCCAATTCCTGTCCAAGGTCCAAGCCCAGGATGAAACCAGGGCTTGATCACGAATCGAATCAAGGATTAAACTTGTTAACGACTACAGTTAATGCACAATAGTGACTGACAAAATCCCCTGGAACAGCAAAACATTTGGCTTTATGAGTTTCACGCTGATCCAAACCAGGATTATGTCTTAACTGAGACTAAACCATGTCCAAAACTGCACAAAACTGGATAAGACACGATTTGTGTGGGTGTTTTGATGTTTCTGTCCTCAGCGCGAGTGGGAGCGAGTCAGGTCTTGCATATGTGTTGAAACCAAACCCTTGCCCTACGAGTCAGTCCTTGCAACGTTCTGTTCAAATGTAGGAGTTTTCTGGAACCAGACCATAAAGTTGAGTCAAACAGACGTCCTTCTGTAATGCTTATTCTAACAGTCTATATTTTTCAGTATCGTCATTATTCATAGTTTTAAGTTGCACCTTCGCCACGCGTCTCTTAAATGAATATTCTCGTATCATTCCGACAACATTTATAACGTCTTTTCCCTTGAATCCACCGATTTTAGTGTTTTGCTTGTTGATTTTGTATAAATCAGCCCTGTTTCTCTGTCCTCTGTTATTTATTTTTACTTGTAAGTTTCTCTGATTGCGTTTCTCTGATTGCTTAGTCCGTCCATCGACCACGCCCTTTGGAAATTGGAGTGACAGGAAACTTTTCCACACCATAACGTCTTTGCAAAGTAGTGTAAAAGCAAGAAAAAACCCTGGCCAAAGTGCAGCTAATGGGACAGGTCAAAAAAGGTCAAAAATCTGGCTTCAAATCAAACAAAAACTGAACTGTAGACACAACCAACAAAAGGAACTTACCTAGTTCTTGCAGCACAGTACCCAGACTTATAGAGATAGTTCCCGTGTCCCACAACCACAAACTTCCATCAAACACGAGCATCGAGAACGAGCCTCATCTCAGCGTCGCTCTCAGCTGGATGTCGGGCGGCAATTTAAAAATGATCTATGCAAATGTAATTTCACTGTGTGTCATCCAACACAGCCAATTAATGAGCGCGCAACTCCAAACCCCAAACATAAATGAACAAGGCGAGATATAATAGCCAGATTAATGTGTTTTTCTGGCACTTGCCTAATTGCCGAAGGACTCCGGTGGGGCTGCGCTGGAGCGGCCTCGTTTCTACACGTGATGGAGTGAGCGAGCGGGAGAGTGGAGCGGGCCAGGCGACAAGAATCAAGAGTATTTATCATTTATATGAACTTTGGAACATCTCCTGTAGGTTTTATGGTGAGGAGAGGGAGAGGGGAGGGGAGAGGAGAGGGAGAGGGAAGAGGGGAGGAGGAGAGGAGAGGGAGAGGGAAGAGGAGAGGAAGAGAGGAGGAGAGGAGAGGGAGAGGGAAGAGGAGAGGAGAGGAGGAGAGGAGGAGAGGAGAGGGAAGAGGAGAGGAGAGGAGAGGGAGAGGGAAGAGGAGAGGAGAAGAGGAGGAGAGGAGAGGGAGAGGGAAGAGGGGAGGAGGAGAGGGAAGAGGAGGAGAGGAGAGGGAGAGGGAAGAGGGGAGGAGGAGAGGGAAGAGGAGAGGGGGAGAGGAGAGGGAGAGGGAAGAGGAGAGGAGGAGAGGAGAAGAGGAGGAGAGGAGAGGGAGAGGGAAGAGGGGAGGAGGAGAGGGAAGAGGAGGAGAGGAGAGGGAGAGGGAAGAGGGGAGGAGGAGAGGGAAGAGGAGAGGGGGAGAGGAGAGGGAGAGGGAAGAGGAGAGGAGGAGAGGAGAGGAGGAGAGGAGAGGGAAGAGGAGAGGAGGAGAGGAGGAGAGGAGAGGGAAGAGGAGAGGAGGAGAGGAGAGGAGGAGAGGGAGAGGGAAGAGGAGAGGAGGAGAGGAGGAGAGGAGGAGAGGAGGAGAGGAGAGGGAGAGGGAAGAGGAGAGGGAAGAGGAGAGGAGGAGAGGAGGAGAGGAGGAGAGGAGAGGGAGAGGAGGAGAGGAGAGGGAGAGGGAAGAGGAGGAGAGGAGAGGGAGAGGGAAGAGGAGGGGAGGAGAGGAGAGGGAAGAGGAGAGGGGGAGAGGAGAGGGAGAGAGAAGAGGAGAGGGAAGAGGAGAGGAGGAGAGGAGAGGGAGAGGGAAGAGGAGAGGAGGAGAGGAGGAGAGGAGAAGAGGAGGAGAGGGAGAGGGAAGAGGAGAGGAGGAGAGGGAAGAGGAGAGGGGGAGAGGAGAGGGAGAGAGAAGAGGAGAGGGAAGAGGAGAGGAGGAGAGGGAAGAGGAGAAGAGGAGAGAGGAGAGGGGAGAAGAAGAGAATAGGAGGAAGAAGAGGAGAGGGAAGAAAAGAAGAGGGGAAGAGGAAAGGGAAGAGGAGAGGGAAGAGGAGGAAGAAGAGGAGAGGAGAGAGGAGAGGAGAGGGAAGAGGAGGAAGAAGAGGAGAGGAGAGAGGAGAGGAGAGAGGAGAGGAGAGGGAAGAGAAGAGGGAAGAGGAGGAAGAAGAGGAGAGGAGAGGAGAGAGGAGAGGAGAGGGAAGAGGAGGAAGAAGAGGAGAGAGGAGAGGAGAGGGAAGAGAAGAGAAGAGGGAAGAGGAGGAAGAAGAGGAGAGGAAAGAGAAGAGGGAAGAGGAGGGAGAAGAAGAGAAACTCTGTAAGGCTGGGGAGGGATGGAGAGACACATAAGATAAATAAACAGGAGAGAAGAGAGAGAGATGGAACATTTGAGAGAGGAGAGATAGAGAGAGGAGAGAGATGTGTAAATAGCACTGGATATGAGAGAGCGAGGGAGAGCGATGATGCAGAGATACAGAGGCCTCAGGGACCGAGTATTTAGTCAGGGACAAATGAGTGGATCCTGGATCAGAGGCTGGAGCTGGAGCTTGGCCTGAAGGACAACATTAGCTGCATCATGCCACAGTCAATTAGATCATCATCATGGACTGAGGTGGAGACGAGCAGAAGCACTTTCACTCCACAAAACCCTGTAAAGCGCTGACATTTAGCGGTATCTGTGGAACTTTTCTGGTTCACGCGCTTGTCCACATGGTTTGTCTGGAATATTCCACAGTGTGCCGTCTTCATCATTACCGTATCTTCCGGACTATGAGTTGCACCTTTTTTCATAGTTTTGGCCGGCGTGCGACTTATACATATATACTGGAGCGACTTATATGTGATATTATTTGTTATTTTCACACTTACCACTAGATTTCATACTCCAGTGCGACTTATGTGTATTTTTCTTCTCTATTATACATTTTTTGGCTGGTGCGACTTATACTCCAGTGCGACTTATATGTGATATTATTAGTTGTTTTCTCACTTACAACCGCATTTCATACTCCAGTGCAACTTATATATGTTTTTTTCTTCTCTATTATGCATTTTTTGGCTGGTGCGACTTATACTCCGGTGCGACTTATAGTCCGGAAAATACGGTAACTTCATCTTCTCGATTGATCCTGTAATGTCCTGCATTTTGAGGCCTCAGACGAAGCAGTTTACATTGAACAACTCTTAAAATAACCCATACACAAGTCAAGTGTCAAATTTACAATGATGGAAATGTGTTTTAATGCCTTTTATATCTGTGGGGGATTTAGAAAAGCCCAAAAATTAGCACTGGCTATAAACTTTTGGCTGCAAGCTTTGTTTGTAACTATGTATGATTGCATTGTACCTGCCAAATAAATAAATGAATACATAAATGAATAAATAAATGAATAAATAAATGAATGTAACAAATTATAACAAAAAATCAATTCAAAGCAAATTCCAGCAGTTTTCCTCTTAAAGTGATCAAACCAAACAATGCACCGAAACAGCATAAACAACAAGTTATTCTTCATAAAGTGGTGACTATTGCAAGTAAGCTGCCGCATATTCTTTCAAAACAAGTAAACTTGTCTGTCAATCCATCTGAATCTTTACGTTTTAAGGTCACAGAATGTCTAAAAAGGAACACGCTTTAACGTCGATAGCGATGTCCTGGGATGGAGCTATTTAAGACGAGCGTAAAACCGAGCGTGTAAAACGATCAATAACTGGTCAGAAGGCCAGTGATTTTCTCATGGAGTTTGTGCTGTAATGAGAACGGCTCTGGACACTTGTCAAACACGTAAGTCCAGGATAAAACGCTGGTGAGCTCAGACGGAGGATGAGTAACTGTCTGTGTCTGTCAAGGGCTGAGAGAGGGAAGGGAAAGAGGAGGGAAAGAAGGATGGAGGGGTGGTGGAGAGAGAAGGAAGAGAGGTGGGAGGAGAGGCGAGAAAGAACGAGAAAGAAAGCAAGAGGGAAGAGAGAGAAACTGCTGTAAAGGACACATGTAGAAAAGAGAGGGAAGGGAAAGAGGAGAGAAAGAAGGACGGAGGGGTGGTGGAGAGAGAAGGAAGAGAGGTGGGAGGAGATAAAGAACGAGAAAGAAAGCAATAGAGATAAACTGCAGTAAAAGACACATGTAGAAAAGAGAGAGAAGGAAAATAGGAGGGAAAGAGGGGGTGATGGAGAGAGAAGGAAGAGAGATGGGAGGAGAGGCGAGAAAGAACGAGAAAGAAAGCAAGAGGGAAGAGAGAGAAACTGCAGTAAAGGACACATGTAGAAAAGAGAGAGAAGGAAAGAAAGGGATGAACGAGAAAGGGAGGAAGAGAGGGGATTGAGAGGTATAAAATGGCAATGAATGGATGACGAGAGAGAGAGAGAGGGGGAGAGCAATGAGAAAAGCACACAACTGGAGAAGAAATGGAGAAAGGGAGATGATATGGTGAGAGAGAGAGAGGTGGAGATAAAGGAAGAGAGGAATACATAAGGCAGAAAAGGAGGAGAGAAAAGAGAGGAGAGACAAAGGGAGAGAAGATAGAGAGTGGAAAAGAGATAGGAGAGGAAGAAGAGTAACAGATGGAGAAATAAGGCAACATAATGGAAGGAGGGGAGAGAAAGAGGGAAATTAGGGGGGAGAGCGAGATGTAGAGACAAAAAAAGAGAATGGAGCGAGGGGGAGAGGATGTAAGAAAGAGGAAAGATGACAAAAGAAGAGATAAAAAGGAAGAGATGGGGAGAGAAGTTGGAGAGATGATAAATTGGGAGAGTTAGAGAGAAATAAGACGTATAAGGAGAGGAAGAGAGAGAAAGAGGGAGAGAAAGAAGACAGGAAACGCAAAAGTGATAGGAGAGAGAGAGAGGGAGAGAGGAAAGATAACAGAAGAGAAGATGGTGGGAGTTGAAGAAACAAAGGCAGAAGTGATAGGGAGAGACAAAAAGGGCGTTGATGAATGAGAGACGAAAGACAAAGGGAGAGAGGAGGAGAGGAGGAGAGGGAGAAAAGGAAGAGAACTCAATCCAGCGGAGAGAGCGAGATGGAGGGACAAAAAGAGAGGATGGAGTGAGGGGGAGTGATTGTAAGAGGGAGGAAAGACGACAAAAGAAGAGATAAAAAGGACGAGATGGGGAGAGAAGTTGGAGAGAGGATACATTGGGAGAGTTTGAGCAGGATAAGACGGTATAAGGAGAGGAAGAGAGATAAAGAGGGAGAGAAATAAAGACAGGAAAGACAAAAGGGATAGGAGAGAGAGAGAGGAAGAGAGGGAAGATAACAAGAAGAGAAGATGGAGGGAGTTGAAGAAACAAAAGTAGAAGTGATAGGGAGAGACAAAAAGGGCGTTGATGAATGAGAGAGATGAAAGACAAAGGGAGAGAGGAGGAGAGGGAGAAAAGGAAGGGAACTCAATCTAGCGGAGCGCATTGCCAGGCCTTCTGTCTCCCGCCTCGACGCGATTGTTCTCTTCGCCGAGGGTGAAGACGGCTAATCCGCCACGGAGAGGGAGCCGCCAGGATTTAGACTAAGTATCTTTATTAGAGGGAATCCACTGACATGTGAGGAGCGAGGGCAGGGCGAGCGAGGGGGGGGGCGGAGCGAGGGCGAGCCGCGGGGGAGGGTGCACGCTCGGTAGGTGCCCTCTGAAGACTTCATACCGGTTTAATGAAGGGGGAGTGCGCGAGGGCAGAGTGCGCGGTGTGAAGATGTCGAGACAAGAAACAGGTCGAAACTAAAGATCTGTTGCTTTGCGAGTCCCGTATGAGCGTTTAACCTTCTGCGAGTGTTAATTGCACCTCCAAACAAACCCCGAAGTATTTTATTCTTTCTTTCAGTTCAGTGCATTTAGTAGATTTAATCATTTGAAACGGGGGGAGGGGTTTTCGTAGAGCCGGCGACCGTATCTACCAACAAATTTAGGATATACATGATTCAAGCTGAACAGAACAGCGTACCTGCCGACACCGCGTTCATTTCACACCGTTTGTATTTCCCCGTGGCGGGGGGAGTTTGCGGGGGAGGGAAGAGGGAGGAGCCCAGTCCAAACCGAAGCTGACCGTTTCCATGCCCGGGTCGGTGAGCTCGCTGCGATCATGTGCGAGATGGGCGATCTTTCATAACTATAGAGGGTTCACTACTGGTGCGTCTGCATGGGGAAGTTCATTTTTACCCTGCATGATAGTGTGGTATGATCGTTTTTTGTTGAAGCGCGCGTGTACATGCTTTATTTCCTCTCCACTAGGCCTGGGACAGTAACACATTTGGAAGCACGATACAGAAAATCTCCTGATAATATTTAAACTACTTTGACACACCAACCTTAAATCATATCATACAGAAAACATGAGCTGCATTAATAAATGGAACTTGGAAGTTACTTATCCAACTCTCTACAGCTCAAAATGTAATACACGCCATAAATATTGAGTCCCAAATATATTCTTTCAGCTTTAATACTGTATATTGCAAGAAAAGTCAATATAATTAACGTGATGGACCTGGTTTCAATTCATGTTCCCACCAATTATACACAAAGACTATCCCAAGGCTATGCCAAGGATATGCCAATGCTAGGCAGGGGAGGCCAGGACTAGGCCGAGACTAGGCCAAGACTAGGCCAAGACAAGGCCAAGACTAGACCAAGACTAGGCCAAGACAAGGCCTAGACTAGGCCAAGACTAGGCCAAGTTTAGGCCAAGACAAGGCCAAGATCATGCCAAGACTAGGTCAAGACTAGGTCAAGACTAGGTCAAGACTAGGTCAAGACTAGGCTAAGACTAGGCCGAGACAAGGCCAAGACAAGGCCAAGACTAGGCCAAGACTAGGCCAAGACACGGCCTAGACTAGGCCAAGACTAGGCCAAGATTAGGCCAAGACTAGGCCAAGACAAGGCCAAGATCATGCCAAGACTAGGTCAAGATTAGGTCAAGACTAGGTCAAGACTAGGCTAAGATAAGGCTAAGACTAGGCCGAGACAAGGCCAAGACTAGGCTAAGACTAGGCCAAGACTAGGCCAAGACTAGGCTGAAACAAGGCCAAGATTAGGCCAAGACAAGGCCAAGACTAGGCCAAGACTAGGCCGAAACAAGGCCAAGATTAGGCCAAGACTAGGCCAAGACCAGGCCAAGACTAGGCCAAGACTAGGACAAAACAAGGCCAAGATTAGGCCAAGACAAGGCCAAGACTAGGCCAAGACTAGGCCAAGAACAAGGCCAAGATTAGGCCAAGACTAGGCCAAGACTAGGCCAAGACCAGGCCAAGACTAGGCCAAGACCAGGCCAAGACTAGGCCAAGACTAGGACATAACAAGGCCAAGATTAGGCCAAGACTAGGCCAAGACTAGGCCAAGATAAGGCCAAGACTAGGCCAAGACTAGGCCAAGATTAGGTCAAGACTAAGCTAAGACTAGGCCGAGACAAGGCCAAGAATAGGCTAAGACTAGGCTAAGACGAGGCCAAGACTAGGCTGAGACCCTAGGCTAAGACAAGTCCAAGACGAGACCAAGACTAGGCTAAGACTAGGCCAAGACTAGGCCAAGACGAGGCCAAGACTAGGCTAAGACTAGGCCAAGACGAGGCCAAGACTAGGCTAAGACTAGGCTAAGACGAGTCCAAGACGAGACCAAGACTAGGCTAAGACTAGGCCAAGACTAGGCCAAGACGAGGCCAAGACGAGGCCAAGACGAGGCCAAGACTATACACCAGGAGCGAAGACAATATCAAGGCTAAACCAAGAATAAGCCAAGAGTAAGCAAGCCCTGTGTCTAAAACCGAATCAAGGACTAGAATTATAATTTACAGACCAAAATCAAACCCCTAAACAAAGACCCAACGTTTCTTTGAAGCTGCCCCTTCTGCCCCTCACGCTCGGATCGAATCAAACTAACAATAGACTTTGTACTCATCAAACACAAAATGACAGTTTATTCCAGGTGATCCATTTCTTAATAGTCTCTGTTAAACGTACACCCCGCTGGAAGGACGGGCCTCTCTACACCATTTTAATTAGATGTGCGGCGGTCTAATTAGTTGTATCTGCTGTACTGGAGGCTAACGCGCTCCCAATTAGGGCCGAATCAAAAGCACAGTTCAGCCAGACCAAAGCAAAGCCACGGGGTCTTTGTTCTTTTCATTAATCAAGTAAAGACGGAGACAAAAATGGCGGCGCCCCGGTCTCTCAAGTTGCTGATGTCATGATCTAGATGGTATCTTTGGACTAATTAAAGAGGTTTTCTCCTTTGGGTGCTCCGTTGAAGTAGGGGTCGTTCTGTTTCAGCGACTGATCGTAATCACGGAGGTGGAAAAATGCATTTGCGATGGAAGATTAGACAACGTGGAGCGCTGCAGTGGCATTGAAAGTCAAGTCAAGCAGCTGTATCAGACAGAAGAGGCTTGTGAAGTATTCCTATTGAAACAAGAAGAGGAATAAATGACACTGATACTGAGGTGGAGTGGTGGAGGTGGGGTTTCGCTATTCATTTGGAGTAGACTTGGCGGAATGAATGTGATTTTTTGTGTTTAATGGCATCGGGTGAAAAGGTTCAATTTGTTGTTCAAGGTTTATTTTAAAAAAGCCTCAGTCGCAGATTATGAGCCTTTTTATTGAAAGTTCTTCTTCTTTGGTGTTTTGTGGCTGTTGATATCTATAAAGTGTTACATTACCGCCTCCTACTGTAACTGCACATCTAACTTCTTCCTCTTCTTCTTTGGTGTTGTTTTATAGCAGTTAGTATCCATAAAGTGGTACATTACCTCCACCTACTGTATTTATATGTCTTCAAAGTACCGTATTTTCCGAACTATAAGTTGCACCTTTTTTCATAGTTTTGTCCAGGGTGCGACTTATACTTATATTTATACTTATATACTTTTATTTATAAGTTGCTCCGGAGTATAAGTAAGATAATTTGTTATTTTCACACTTGCAACTGCATTTCATACTCCAGTGCGACTTATATGTTTTTTCTTCTCTATTATGCATTTTTTGGCTGGTGCGACTTATAGTCCGGAAAATACGGTGTGTGTTTTACAATATACCGAGAACGAGAGAGAGAAAGAGAAAGAGAGGGAAAGACATCAAAACAAGTTCTTATTTCTGTTAAAAAAAATGAATCAAAAATGGTGATAGCTTGAGAAAAAAAAAAAAAAAAAAGTTCCTTAGTAACTTCTCCCCCAAAGTAACGATGTAAAGAAAGTTAATTGGTAATTGTAGATACTCAGGTCACAATATAATAGGGACCATTTTAAAAGCAATATTTAGTCATTTCAGTTCAATCTGTTCTCCAAAAAAGCAGCTTATGCCACATTATCATCGCTCATTCAGAAAGTTTGATTTCATAAAGCTGGTCACAGACTCCTGGTGACAAATTTATTTTTTACAAGATGGCAGAGGATGAGCGTTGACAGTCACAAGCCAAGAAATCAAAGGCACGTTTCCACCTTGCAAATAACAAATGTGCGTCCTGTGTCAGTAAATCATGAATAATCACTAACATTGAATATTCACACTAACATTTGATATGGTTGCGACACCTCTGGATAAAAGTAACAAATTACCAGATAAAGTAACAATTAAACATGTCACAATGTCAAATTTGTGTTGCCTTATGAACATTGTGAGTAAAAAATCCCTAGTAAAAACAATTAGATCATGACCAAACAACAATTAAACGTTTACTTTTCTTTCATTTCAATTGCCTGACATGTTACTATTCCTCAAATTTGTTTCCAATTGACTAAATAAAGTAATGTCACAAGAACAGACTCGACTATAGATTTAAAAGACTTTGCATCTATTATTGCCAAGATTATTATTATTTTATCTATGACGATTATCGATAAACCGAATAATCTTGACATCCCATGTAACAATTAAATGACAAAGGAATCTCTAAGAAATGCTGCAATATTCCAGATTATTTTGCCTTCAAATCAATAAACACACATAGAACTATGCATTGGTTAGAGGCAATTATTTCCCAATGAGCGTCAAAGCACCAAAAACAGACATGAACTACCGTATTTTCCGGAGTATAAGTCGCACCAGCCAACAAATGCATAATAGAGAAGAAAAAATATATATAAGTTGCACTGGAGTATGAAATGCTAAAGCACAAGAACGCAAAAGAAACAGCGCATTTACCAAACGTGCACAGCTATTCGAACATGACAAACAAGTGAACTATTGTTGCCGTGTGCGTGTGTGTGTGCCGCAAAATATCGAATAGCCATTTTTCGTCATGAATTAATTCGTTAAAATAGCACAACGTGTTTGAGCGGCGCTGGAAACGGAGTGGAACGAGCCATCTGCCGAGCGTAAAAAGATCCTCAAGTCGACGGCTTTCAACAAAAGGAGCGTCTGCAGCTGCATGTGATCTTGTGAGGCTAAAAATACGTCGACAAATAATTTCCCCCGATGATGCGATGAACAAAGGGAACACGCTCTGAAAAAAAAAGTCATCAAAGCCAAAAAAAAAATATAACAAGCGTGTCCTCTCAACGGGGGGGCCCATTTTGGAAACGTTCCCCAAATCTGATGCAGGGTTTGACTCCAATGCAACAGGAGTCTCTTTCTTGTTTTGTTTTGACTTTTTTTTGGAGTGTGTGTGAATATATTTGAGAACAGTCTACCAAGGTTGAGTAGCAGAGGGACCAGACAGACGAGCGCGTTAGAAGCCTAAATTAAAGCTATTGACGGAAGTTGGAAGAACCTGAACCGTTCACGCTACAACTGTCCAATCAAATAAAGCCTTTGGGCCAAAAAATGTAATAAAGATAGAAGAAGAGGCTGCATTCGGGGACAAAATCAGACCACATATTTACAACAATTAAAACGCTAATAGTGTAGCTTCCAGTCGAATTGAGAAGGCCAGAACTGATGGTTAAATGAGTTTTATTGCTTCTCTTTCCGTGCCATTCAACCAACATTAGACCAAGAACAAATAAATAACAATTACATTTTGTACGTATAACCACCTTGTTACTAGCTCATTACATTAGCATAACTGCTTTTCATACATTTGTAAATTAAAAATGTCTAATTACTCAAAAATACATTAATTTCTACTACACACTTGTTCCCTTGTCGACTGTAGCTAGATGTTTGTGTTTGAACAACTCTCAACATGTTTTTTCCATGTTTTTACCATTAAATGTAGTTCACTTCACTTTGCGTCTTTTCTTTTACCGTCAAGTAGACTTCCTGACACATAAGTCTACTTCCGGTCACACAGGAAGTTACCAAAATAAAAGCAAAACCGTACAATACAAGGTAAATGTGTCAAATTGAGCTTTACAAATAGTAACTAGTCAAACAATGAAAAATAGTGGTATTTTGATCATCGACTTTGATTATCTGACTCTAAAACACAAACGATAGCTGCGTTGTAGCTGCTGTTCGTCAATAATACACATTTGTTTGGTTTAAAATGTATTTAAAAAGTGTCAATGTAACTTAGACAGTATTGTTTGACAAGACCACTAACCAAAAGTCGATTAGTAGAATAATCGATAGTTGCTGCCCTACATATGCATCGAATGATATAACAATTACGATGATTAAACACCCGTAAGCGCGATTGTGTTGTTAGCAAAGTCGTCTGTGACCAGCTTTATGAAATCAAACCTTCTGAATGAGCGATGATAATGTGGCATATGCTGCTTTTTTGGAGTACAAAGTGAACTGAAATTACTTTTAAAATGGCAGTAATGTAACACTTTATAGATAACAACCGCCATAAAACACCAAAAGAAGAAGAACTTGTCACGAGTGTGTTGTTAGCGAAGTCGTCGGTGCAATCTATGACGCTCAAATGTCACCCGAAGGTTGTGTTGAACGTGTCGATAAAGAATTCTGTTGATCAAGTGCGTTTGGAAAGAGTTTAAACTTGACGTGTTCTGTCTCTTACACCTTTGAAATCACAGACAGGCTGGTGTGTCGGGAGATTCGTTAGCATTTGGAGCATTATCGAGTTCCAGTGCTCAAGTTAAGGTGACGTTCATGGCGTGTTCCTGGTGGTGATGTCACAATATCACATTTTAACGATTAGAAGAAACAACACTATGTAACAATTATTCACAATTACTTAGACCAACAGTGAAATCTTTCATTTTTTATATTCCCGTAGTCCAAAATGTTACTATTCCTCGAGTTTGTGAGTCCGGCTTTGCAAAAATGAACTTTCTAAAAGACAAAATAAAGTTAAATGTGACAAAAAAAGCCAGAAAAGATAAAGTTCTTTACATTTAGATATATTTTTAGGCTTTATATTGAACAAAAAATACTTAATTTTGCCTCTAAAATAGTTGTTCTGGTTCCTACGATTATATTATGACCTGAATAAAACATGATTATCGATTAACCGAATCATCTTGACATCCCTAGTCCCTGGTCTGCAGCGATGACCATGAACGAAGGTCACGGTCTGGAGGTCATCTGGAGGTCATCTGGAGGTCACAGACGCCCCAGAGTCACTGAAAGTTGGGTCAAATGCAGAGGACAATGTGAGTGAAATGGTTCAAACAAAGCTCTCAACACACATTTTGCAGCATTTGAGGCAGCGTAATATTAAAAACCGGTTCATGTCTTTGTTTTTCACGAGTGGTCCACTAGAACGAGCGTGTGGTGTGTCACTAACGGCAACGTAAACAGCATGTCACCCTTTATTTGGACGTTTATTGGTCATAGCCGGCGTTTATTTACAAAATGTGGGAGTCAGACATACCCCGCAGAGAGGATACACAGCGTCTAGTGGCAAAAGCGTTCACGTGGAAATGCTCAGCTGTTGAGAGTTCTGCGGTAAATCCAACAGAGGGCACTATAGCAACGATCTTTAACAACTCAAATAGATTTTCCTTCCCAATTTCACGTAAAACGATTGCTTCTTAACGTATTATTCATCTGAAAACATGTTCCTTTATTAGATTTGAGCCAAAAAAATCCAAAGTATTCGAGCGGTTTGGACACAACATTTTGAGAGCGTAAGGAATGTTAACAAGCCGCTGTGTTTAGACAATATTTAGAGAAATGAGGAGCAGCGGCGGACCAGAAGGGCAGTTTACATAGCGTCTGTAACCACGCAAAGATTTGTTCTGGTCCAACTCGTTTCAAGAGGAGAAATGGATTCAGGTTAGGATGGATTTCAAACAAATTCTGAGGAGGTATTTAGCTTGAAACCGTTTAAAACCTAAAATTAAAAGTACACGAACGATTGTAATTCCAACGGCAAATGGACTACTTTCTCGACACCGCAACAATCGAGTCGTTTCTCACATTTCTAGATATGATTTCTTCATTCCGAGACATAATTTCAAGGAAAATACTAAGATTGCAACGTGCCCTCTTGGCCTGTGCTTTGAACTGGTTCCATGATAGTAGAAGTGTTGAACATTTCCACTGTTTTCTTCTTATTTCCTTGTTTTTTTCCGTGAAGCTGACGGTAATAAGAGGCACCTAGAGCGGCGAGGTGCATTTCCTTGATTGGTTCCATTGGCGCGCGGCGGGAGACGTGCGATCCGTTCCTCCACATCCATAAATCTACACTTTGGTCTTCGTTTCCTGGAAGCTCCGATCCTTCTGTACACGTGTTCACCGTTTATCCTTCTGCACACGTCCAAACAAACTCAGAAACAGAAGGATGTGGAGATGTATTTGCAGGAAGCCAATAATAAGATTCAAGACTTTCAAGCAATTAAGAAAATGCATAAGAAATTGTTACTACTTCTACAATTTCAGACTGAAGAGATCTCGAGGTGAACAAGCGCTAAAGACAATAACGGTAAACTAGAAATAATATGAAATATAGCCGCAAGCGGCAATGATCGGCCCTCGCCACGCCGCCGCCACACCGCCGCCACGCCGCAAGAGGAGGGGGTCAATTGCGCCCCAATTGTCCTTTTAGTACACCTACTGCTGAATCTGTGACGCTGTCACATCTTCTCCCCTTTGTTTTACCATCAAAAAGCAATTTTATTTTGAATTCTTGGCAAAATGTGCGGCTTTGCCGCACAGACAGCGTGACTCTTTGAATAAAAATGTGGATACCTTTTGATGGTCCTGAAGATCAGTCTCATCAAATTTCAGGTTAATATGTCTAATGCCCTGGGACGAGTTTGTGAAAGTCTAAAGTGTAAACATGTTCAGGCAATTTCCCCATTGGAATAACATGGGAGGTTTCGGCCATCGCTACGGCAACGTCATAACAATTATGACATGGGTCTGATTGACTTTTTTGATGGGGATGCCAAAATTGAGTTGTGTGTCAAATTTCATATAATTTCGCAAAACTAAATATTTAACTTCCATATAAAATCTGTAGGGGGCGCTGTGGCTCCAAATTAATTTATTTCACTTCAAGTAGGTTTAGGGCAAAGAGTTTAACAACTGATTCTAATTTGACGCAATTCGGACTTTATCTGCGCAAACGGCAGAAATGTAAAATTTGGGAGATTTCTGAAATTCTAGCTACAGTTTGCGGCTTCGCCGCACAGAGACCGTGAGAGGTATCAATGTAATTTGAATAACTTTTGATTTCCCACTCCTCAGTAGCATTTTCACCAAATTTCAGCTTTTTAGAGCCAACGCCCTGGGAGGAGTTCGTAAAAGTACGACGTTTGGAAAAACTCCCGAGTCATGCTTAGCCATTTTTGAAGCAATATGGCCGACATTTGGTTGGGCGAACGGCGTTGCCGTAATAATATTTTTTACTTCTCTTGTCACCATCTACCTCTGCGCCAAATTTCATGATTCTACGATCAGATTTCTTTTGGGTCATTTCCTATCTCTCAATGCATTTTTGGTACATTTGGGGGCGCTGACGCGTCAATTTTTTTTATTTTAGAAAAGGGAAATAGCCAGAATGTAGAGAGGCACGATTTTTAGAGGTGTGTAAATTTTTGTGACTTTTCGTCAATGTTCACTGGGTGAAAAATAGAGGGGTTGGTCCCGAGAAGAAAGAAAGAAAGAAGAAAGAAGAAAGAATTAAAGCCGCAAGTGGCATCCAACGGCCCTCGCGGGCCGCCGCCCTTCCGACTCAGCGCTTTCGACTTGATAAAGATGGCGCCCTTATTGTGTGTTGAATTAAAAAAGAACTTGACAGACGGCGACACATTTGACATGGCCAATCCAGTGCAAATCAACACAAGTGTCAGTCAAATTTGCTGCTCAGCCGCACAGAGACCGTAGCACTTAGAATATAAATATGGATAAGTTTTGATGCCGCTTGTGTAGATGATATTTCCTCAAATATGAGCTTGATCGAGCTATTGCCCACAGAGGAGTTTGTTAAAGTGTGAAGCGTAAATGTGAACATTTCAGAGATTTCGCTGTTTTCCCATTTCTGACATATATTTGCGGGTCCGCCACACAAAGACCGTAGCACTTAGAATCCAAATATGGATACGTTTTGATGCCCCGCTTGTGTAGATGATATTCTCCAAATATGAACTTGATCGGACAATCGCCCTAGGAGGAGTTTGTTAAAGTGTGAAGCATAAAAAATGTGGTGATTTGAGCGATTCTGCGATTTTCCCATAAGGATAACATGGGATGTTTCTGTCATCGCTACGGTTACGCCGTACAAAATATGACTTTGGCTCTCATACTTTTATGATCAGGATGGCAAATTAGAATTTTGTTCAAAATGTCATGTCATTTGGAAAAACTCTATTGTTTATAGGCCACTCTGAAGGCCAAATAGTCAGAATTCTGGGAAACGTTTGCGGCTCCGTCGCACAGAGACCGTAAAAGTTATCCTTAAAATTTGGATAACTTTAGATGCCCCACTTGTCTAGAGGACGTACACCGATTTTGAGGTTCGTGGGCAAAACGCACTAGGAGGAGTTCGTTAAAAGTGTGAAACATAAAAATGTGGATATTTGAGAGATTTTGCGGTTTTCCCATAGGGATAACATGGGAGGTTTCTGTCATCGCTACGACTACGCCGTAAAAAATAAGGCATTTGTCTGATTGGCTTTTGTGATCAGGACGGCAAAATAGAATTTTGGGTAAAGTTTAGAACATTTTGGTAAAACTAATTTTTGACCTTCAATGTTAATTTAAAGGTCACTCTGTAGGGGGCGCTATCGTGCCCATTTCAATTTTGTCATCATAAACTGGTCCAAACTAGAAAGTTTAACAACTGATTCAAATTTGGTCCTAATCGGACTGGTTTTGATCAAATGGGAGCAATTTTCAGATCTGCAATATTCCAAAATAAATTGTCCAACTTTGCGGCTGCGCCGCACACAGACCGTAAAAGGTATCTCAAAAAATTGGATAACTTTAGATGCCCCACTTGTCCGGAGGACGTACGCCGATTTTGAAGTCGGTGGGCAAAACGCCCTAGGAGGAGTTCGTCAAAGTTTGACGTGAACAAAATGGCTAACACAGCGTGTTTTCATTTTCAAAGGAAGATGGCGGCCATAGGGTAAGTCTGGGGGCGTGGCCACAATGATTTTTTTTTTTTTGTCCTCACGAGAGGAATGCGTGTCCCGAATTTCGTAGCTTTACGACAAAGTTGACCTCGGGGCGTCTCCCATAGGCGCAATGTATTTTGACTTTTGTCGGTGGCGCTGTCGCGCCATTTTTTAACGAAAAAAAAAATGGCACAGAAAAAACTAAATTTTTTGCCGATTCTGAATTTTGGGCAAAGTTTGGTGAGTTTTTGAGCATGTTCAGGGGGTCAAATTAGAGATCAAAAAGCAGAAGAACAAGAAAAATAATAATAATAATATAGCCGCAAGCGGCAATGATCGGCCCTCGCCACGCCGCCGCCACACCGCCGCCACGCCGCAAGAGGAGGGGGCGCTAACGCGCCCAAATTGTCCTTTTATTACGCCTACTGCGGAATCTGTGACGCTGTCACATCTTCTCCCCTTTGTTTTACCATCAAAAAGCTATTTTATTTTGAATTCTTGGCAAAATGTGCGGCTTTGCCGCACAGACACCGTGACTCTTTGACTGAAAATGTGGATAACTTTTGATGGTCCTGAAGATGAGTCTCACCAAATTTCAGGTTAATATGTCTAACGCCCTGGGAGGAGTTTGTGAAAGTCTAAAGTGTAAACATGTTCTGGCGATTTCCCCATTGGAATAACATGAAAGGTTTCGGTCATCGTTACGGCAAAGCCATAACAATTATGACATGGGTCTCATTGACTTTTTTGATGGGGATGCCAAAATTGAGTTGTGTGTCAAATTTCATATAATTTCGGAAAACTAAACATTTAACCTCCATATAAAATCTGTAGGGGGCGCTGTGGCGCCAAATGAATTTATTTCACTTCAAGTAGGTTTAGGGCAAAGAGTTTAACAACTGATTCTAATTTGACGCAATTCGGACTTTATCTGCGCAAACGGCAGAAATTTTAAATATGGGAGATTTCTGAAATTCTAGCTACAGTTTGCGGCTTCGCCGTACAGAGACCGTGAGAGGTATCAATGTAATTTGGATAACTTTTGATGTCCCACTCCTCAGTAGCATTTTCACCAAATTTCAGCTTTTTAGGGCCAACGCCCTGGGAGGAGTTCGTAAAAGTACGACGTTTGGAAAAACTCAGAAGTCATGTTTAGCCATTTTTGAAGCAATATGGCCGACATTTGGTTGGGCGGACGGCGTTGCCGTAATAATATTTTTTACTTCTCTTGTCACCATCTACCTCGGCGCCAAATTTCAAGATTCTACGATCAGATTTTTTTTGGGTCATTTCCCATCTCTCAATGCATTTTTGGTACATTTGGGGGCGCTGACGCGCCAATTTTTTTATTTTAGAAAAGGGAAATAGCCAGAATGTAGAGAGGCACGATTTTTAGAGGTGTGCAAATTTTTGTGACTTTTTGTCAATGTTCACTGGGTGAAAAATAGGGGGGTTGGTCCCGAGAAGAAGAAGAAGAAGAAGAAGAAGAAAGAAAGAAAGAATAATATTCCGATGCGAAAACAATGTTTCCCATTTTTCAAATATCATAAACTATACATTTTCGGAAAGCGCTCGCGCTTTCCTACCTCATGGTGTGGGTCCCTGGTCACTGACGGGTACTTTCGTTAATTTTGAGTGGGCTCCGCCCACTTTGTGTTTTTGGCCCTCTAAACAGTAATAATGTTCAATTTTTGCATTACATGCTTATATGCACGGAACATGCAAGAGATGGGGAACGTATTCGTGAGCTACTTAGCGCAAATGAGTGCTTTATATGGGGATGACGACCGCTTTGCGGTCGTCATCTCAATGTAAAGTGCTCGTTTAGTGCGCACTTTTGCACGGGCTTCGCCCGTTTACAACGGTAATGTTCCATTTTCCTACTACTAATTAGTATGCACGGGGCGTGCATGAGTGGAGGAGTGCGTTAGTGAGTGTTTGGAAGTGGGCGAGCGCTTCGCGCTCGATTTCGTGCGCACTACGTGCGCACTTTCGCAGCCGTACTTCGCACGGCCTTACGAGATTAATAGGCCTCTCGCCAGCTTGTGGCGCTCGGGCCTAATTAAAGCCGCAAGCGGCATCCAACGGCCCTCGCGGGCCGCCGGCCTTCCGACTCTGCGCTTTCGACTTGATAAAGATGGCGCCCTATTGTGTGTTGAATTAAAAAAGAACTTGACAGACGGCGACACATTGGACATGGCCAATCCAGTGCAAATCAACACAAGTGTCAGTCAAATTTGCTGCTCCGCCGCACAGAGACCGTAGCACTTGGAATATAAATATGGATAACTTTTGATGCTCCGCTTGTGTAGATGATATTTCCCAAAGTAAAGCTTGATCGAGCTATTGCCCATGGAGGAGTTTGTTAAAGTGTGAAGCGTAAATGTGAACATTTCAAAGATTTGGCGTTTTCCCATTTGTGACAGTATATTTGCAGCTCCACGGCACAGAGACCGTACCACTTAATATCAAAATATGACTAATTTTTTATGCCCCGTTTGTGTAGATGATTTCCCCCAAATATGAGCTTGATCGGGCTTTCGCACTAGGAGGAGTTTGTTAAAGTGTGAAGCATAAAAATGTGGTCATTTTAGAGATTTCGCTGTTTTCCCATTTCTGACATATATTTGCGGGTCTGCCACACAGAGACCGTAGCACTTAGAATCAAAATATGGATAACTTTTGATGCCTCGCTTGTGTAGATGATTTTCCCCAAATATGAGTTTGATCAGACAATCACCCTAGGAGGAGTTCGTTAAAGTGTGAAGCGTAAAAATGTGGTGATTTGAGCAATTTCGCGATTTTCCCATAAGGATATCATGGGATGTTTCTGTCATCGTTACGGTTACGCCGTACAAAATATGACTTTGGCTCTCATACTTTTATGATCAGGATGGCAAATTAGAATTTTGTGCAAAATATAATGTCATTTGGAAAAACTCTATTGTTTATAGGCCACTCTGAAGGCCAAATAGTCAGAATTCAGGGAAAAGTTTGCGGCTCCGTCGCACAGAGACCGTAAAAGTTATCCTTAAAATTTGGATAACTTTAGATGCCCCACTTGTCTAGGGGACGTACACCGATTTTGAGGTCGGTGGGCAAAACGCACTAGGAGGAGTTCGTTAAAGTGTGAAACAGAAAAATGTGGATATTCGAGAGATTTAGCAATTTTCCCATAGGGATAACATGGGAGGTTTCCGTCATGGCTATGGCTACGGCTACGCCGTAAAAATTAAGGCATAAGTTTGATTGGCCTTTTGCTCGGGACCCCAAAATAGAATTTTGGGCAAAGTTTAGAACATTTGTGTAAAACCAGTTTTTGTCCATCAATGTTCACTCAAAGGCAACTCTGTAGGGGGCGCTATCGCGCCCATTTCAATTTTGTCATGCTAAACTGGTCCAAACTAGAAAGTTGAACAACTGATTCAAATTTGGTCCTAATCGGACTTGTTTTGATCAAATGGGAACAATTTTTAGATCTGCAATATTCCAAAATAAGTTGTCCAACTTTGCGGCTGCGCCGCACACAGACCGTTAAAGGTATCTCAAAAAATTGAATAACTTTAGATGCCCCACTTGTCCAGAGGACGTCCGCCGATTTTGAAGTCGGTGGGCAAAACGCCCTAGGAGGAGTTCGTCAAAGTTTGACGTGAACAAAATGGCTAACACAGTGTGTTTTCATTTTCAAAGGAAGACTGCGGGCATAGGGTAAGTCTGGGGGCGTGGCCACAATGATATTTTTTTTTTGTCCTCACGAGAGGAATGCGTGTCCCGAATTTCGTAGCTTTACGCCAAAGTTGACCTCGGGGCGTCTCCCATAGGCGCAATGTATTTTGACTTTTGTCGGTGGCGCTGTCGCGCCATTTTTTAACAAAAAAAAAAATGGCCCAGAAAAAACAAAATTTTTCGCCGATTTTGAATTTTGGGTAAAGTTTGGTGAGTTTTTGAGCATGTTCAGGGGGTCAAATTAGAGCTCAAAAAGCAGAAGAACAAGAAAAATAATAAAAATTAAAGCCGCAAGCGGCATCCAACGGCCCTCGCGGGCCGCCGGCCTTCCGACTCTGCGCTTTCGACTTGATAAAGATGGCGCCCTTATTGTGTTGAATTAAAAAAGAAGTTGACAGACGGAGACACATTGGACATGGCCAATCCAGTGCAAATGAACACAAGTGTCAGTCAAATGTGCTGCTCCGCCGCACAGAGACCGTAGCACTTAGAATATAAATATGGATAACTTTTGATGCCCCGCTTGTGTAGATGATATTTCCCAAAGTAAAGCTTGATCGAGCTATTGCCCACGGAGGAGTTTGTTAAAGTGTGAAGCATAAATTTGAACATTTCATAGATTTAGCGTTTTTCCCATTTGTGACAGTATATTTGCAGCTCCACGGCACAGAGACCGTAGCACTTAGAATCCAAATATGACTAACTTTTGATGCTTCCCTTGTGTAGATGATTTCCCCCAAATATGAACTTGATCGAGCTATCGCCCTAGGAGGAGTTTGTTAAAGTGTGAAGCGTAAAAATGTGGTCATTTTAGAGATTTCGCTGTTTTCCCATTTCTGACATATATTTGCGGGTCCGCCACAGAGACCGTAGCACTTAGAATCAAAATATGGGTAAGTTTTGATGCCCCGCTTGTGTAGATGATATTCTCCAAATATGAACTTGATCGGACAATCGCCCTAGGAGGAGTTTGTTAAAGTGTGAAGCGTAAAAATGTGGTGATTTGAGCGATTCTACGATTTTCCCATAAGGATAACATGGGATGTTTCTGTCAACGCTACGGTTACGCCGTACAAAATATGACTTTGGCTCTCATACTTTTATGATCAGGATGGCAAATTAGAATTTTGTTCAAAATATCATGTCATTTGGAAAAACTCTATTGTTTATAGGCCACTCTGAAGGCCAAATAGTCAGAATTCTGGGAAACGTTTGCGGCTCCGTCGCACAAAGACCGTAAAAGTTATCCTTAAAATTTGGATAACTTTAGATACACCACTTGTCTAGAGGACGTACACCGATTTTGAGGTTGGTGGGCAAAACGCACTAGGAGGACTTCGTTAAAGTGTAAAACATAAAAATGTGGTAATTTGAGAGATTTTGTGGTTTTCCCATAGGGATAACATGGGAGGTTTCTGTCATCGCTACGACTACGGCGTAAAAATTTAGGCATTTTTGTGATTGGCTTTTGTGATCGGGACGGCAAAATAGAATTTTGGGTAAAGTTTAGACAATTTTGGTAAAACTAATTTTTGACCTTCAATGTTAATTTAAAGGTCACTCTGTAGGGGGCGCTATCACTGCCATTTCAATTTTGTCAGCCTAAACTGGTCCAAACTAGAAAGTTTAACAAATGATTCAAATTTGGTCCTAATCGGACTGGTTTTGATCAAATGGGAGCAATTTTTAGACCTGCAATATTTCAAAATAAGTTTTCCA
>NW_027316389.1:19879744-19912244 GCF_026437365.1 Eucyclogobius newberryi
TTAGTTATTTTTGTCATGTAAAAATTATTTAATTTTTTAACCAATTTTAGAACAAAAGCAAAAATAGACAACAATTTGTATGCATTTTTTTTTTTTTATAATTATTTAATATTTTTTTTTTTTAACCTTAGACTGCTCAAATGTAACGCAAAAAAAAAGGGAATTTTTTAACAAGTGCAAATAAAAAGCAAACTAGGGCTGTCAACGAATGCTTATTTTACTAATCAATAAGTTATTCTTTTGAGATTTTTACAAAATTTGACCCATGAAGTTAAAATAAAGCCAATTGAGGTCATTTTGATGGAATTTATTCACAAAATTGTATCGACAAAAACACCAAATGTACATGTTTCTTGCCTTGATCAATCCACAAAACTTCAGTTAGGGTTTACAGTTTATTCAATAACTAAACCCGCAATTAATCGATTAACTTGCCTCACACAACTAACAATCAGGGCATTAAAATAAAGTTTGAGGAATTTCTGTGCCTAAATAATAATACAGTGCAGTTTTCTTTGCCCTGCGTTGAGAAAGAAATGACCCAAACTACACATTTCAAACTGAAAGCACAACCGCAGAAATGCTGACGGTATTTTGAGTCGCCAGAGCAACTATAAGTGTGAGTGTGTGTGTGTGTGTGTGTGTGTGTGTGTGTGTGTGTGTTTGTGTGTGGTTGTTATTGTGCAATCTTTGGGGGGATTTCATCTGGACTAAGCTGGTCATCCAATCCTTAAAACCCTGCCCAGAAATCCCCCCGTATGAGAGTCACCATATATATTTACAACACACCGTCTCACACTGATACACTTTGAGCAAATTCAATGTGTTTCCCGGGAATAAAATCACACAAACCTGTTGAATATTTCACATGTAGTAAAAAAAAAACAGTAGAAAAAGCTTCAGTTGTAGTCATCTGGACTCAGTTAGAAAAAATAGACGTTTCGACTCTCATCCAAGAGTCATTGTCAATAAAAGAATTTAGATCGAGAACTCCGATATTAATACTGTTCTGTGGTAAGACCCGCCCATTGGGAGGAGCCTTCCTGAAGTAGAAAGAGTTGTTTGTTTCAACAGAAACTCCCCCCTTGTATCTACCGAGCTAGCCTATTCAGAATCTTAATGGGCTATTAGAATCCTCTTTGTCTTTGTGGGACCCTGGCTCAACCACCCTGAGTACCTGATTAGCATCTAAATGTCCTGGTCCTGGTCCTCTACCTTTCCAGGGGTTCAGTATACCATTATAGATAACAGGAAGATTGAATCTTAGCCCTCCATTTCTGTTTAAAGAAGGTCTTTCTTTTTTAACAAAAATAGCTTCCTTGACTCCTCTTTCAAACCATCTTTTCTCCCTGCTTAAAACCTTCACATCACCGTCTTCAAACGAGTGATTAGAGGCTTCAAGATGGAGATGCACGGCGCTCTGTGGTCCTGAACTAGTATTTCTTCTGTGCTGTTAAAGCCTCTTGTGTAGAGGCTGTTTAGTCTCACCTATGTACCGTTCTTTACAGCTTTCTTCACTGCATTGGATCGAATAAACTACATTGCTCTGTTTTTGAGTCGGCAACTTGTCCTTAGGATGAACACATAAAAAAAACACTTGATTTGATGCCAGGGCGGTCGTATCGTTTACTAAAAATGTCTAGATGCGATGCACGATTTATCGCCGTAACATTAATACTGTATTTTCCGGAGTATGTCGCACCCGAGTATAAGTCACACCAGCAAAAAATGCATAATAGAGTAGAAAAACAACATATATAAGTCGCACTGGAGGATGAAATGGGGTTGCAAGTGTGAAAATAACAAATAGGTAAGGTGCTCCGGAGTAAAAGTATAAGTATAGGCATAAATATAAGTATTAGTCGCACCCCGACCAAAACTAGGAAAAAAGGTGCGACTTATAGTCCGGAAAATACGGTATTACGTCATTTATAAAAAGCTGAAAATATATGACGAAATTAAAAAAAAATGCTGTGTATTTTTATTTATTTTTTCCTTCAAATATTACACAACTACAAATATAAATTCAACATTGTACAAGATGCAAGGATTCTCAACAGTTTTCCAATCCTTAAAGTCTTCCTTGCTAAACGACAAACTGGCGCCGCAATCTCTCAAATCTGCCCCAAAATGTGGTTTTCTAGTGACATATTTCCTACTTTTGGCACATTTTTTAAGTTGTCTAACATCTAACATCGAGTTTCTGCGGCGTCACCGGTTTAACGACAAAACATTGTAGAAAGCTTCAGAAACGTGTCGTCTCTGGAAAATACCTGTAGGTTTAGCTTTGCGTACAAAAATGGAAATTATTCAGAATTGTACACGGCAAAAATAAAAAGGGGAATAAAAGAAAAACACAACCACATCTGAAAAAGCTGTTCTCCAATTGCAAACTGGCAACGCAATCCCCCAAATCCCCCTTTTATAACGTAATAAGATGCATTTTCAGTTTGTTTTTTTCACTTTTGAAAAAATAAACTACAAATCTTAAAGCTGACATTATTCACAGACCAGTCAATATTGCATCATTCATTTCCCCCATGCCCAAAAAACAGGGACAAATAGATTCAAGCAGCTTAAAAATAAGTTCCTAAGAGAGGAGCCACTTAAAAGAAAAACATTCTGAACCCAAGAATGTACTGAATTTTCAATTTCAGACTGTTTGGGAAGGAAAAATAAGCAAATGAATGCAAGACGTGAAGCTGGGGCTGTGCAATCGATCAAAATTTAAATGAGATGCAGTGAATTCAAATTGTAAATGAACAGATTAACAAACCTCTAACCAAGAGCCAATAAGAGAAAACACATGTTGTTTTTGAGTCGAGTTCAGACGCTGGTGTTAAAAGACAATTACCGTATTTTCCGGAGTATAAGTTGCACCAGAGTATATTGTAAGGCGCACCAGCCCAAAAAAAAAGCATAATAGAGAAGAAAAAACATTGTGCTAGAGTATAAGTCAATTTTTTTTGTGTCTGGTATGTTAACGTAACATATTAACAGTTATTCAGATAACTATAGCATAAAGAACATGCTAACAAGTTTACCAAAGCATCAGTATTACCCCAAATCACTAAATCCATTGAATTCTTCTTCCTCTGTGTCACTTCTAAACAACTCCACAAACTCCAGAGATAGAGGAAGTGCAGATTCTTCTTCTGTGTCGCTTAGAGACTAGAGCGCCCTCTTGTGGTTGTCATGTGAAAATAACAAATAATATCATATAAATCGCTCTGAGTCTAAGTCGCACCCCGGCCAAAACAATGAAAGAATATGCGACTAATAGTCCGGAAAATACGGTATTTAACGCCTGCTCAGAAAATTAATACTGATTGACATTTTATTTTTTTGTGTGTGTAAGACATAAACCATGAACAAATTAAATCAAATCATGATTTGTCCTTTTGTCCTGTCGTTTAGCCCAAACTCGTGTTCAGATTTAACAAACGCTGCTGAAGAAACGCATTCAAAAGCCACACAATCCCACACTTTAGCACAAGCAAAAAACAACCATCTGGAAATAAGCAATCGTCGTTCAACAAGTGACAAAAAGCTTGGAGAATAAAAAGGATTTTAAAAGCGAGTCTTACCTCAATGATGTGTTTGTGATCTCAGTTTCCACTTTAAGGCACCATCCATTAGTCAGAGCGGGATGTCGCCTAAAACAGAGGAATAAACAGTATTTTAACGACACTGTACGATCACAAAAACACACGTTGCACCGTCACTAAGGATAATGGAAAGTTTGGATTGATAATTTGTCAAAATGCATCTTTTCAAGGATTTTGAGAGCAATCACACATCTGTAATGAAAGAATATATGTAAAAAGATATATAACGTTTCTCAAACGGTGGTACATGTACTGCTGCTGGTACACGAACACTAATTCTGTTCTAGTCATTTTTAGTAGATTAATGTCACAGTTTTGCTCCTCCTTAAGTCATTTCTTAATCAAAATTACTGTGGCAATGGCGTATTCCCTATTTAGACCTGCAATAATCCTGTTATAGACCTGATTTAGATCTGATGGTGCTCGGAACGCCAAATCAAAGTTCTTCACACAACAGGGGAAAATGCATTAAGATCACAAAACAGTTTAAGACATATAATAGAAGTTTACAATAGAAGAGTGCAAATACAATCATTTCAGTCATATCCACAGCTTAACAAACTGTTTTATCTTAGATTTGAACATTGTCAGAGTAGAACCTGTCTCACATCTTCAGGAAGAATGTTCCAGATTTTTTGCTGCATAAAACTGAAATGCAGATTCCCCATGTTTAGTCCTGACTCTGGCACCAGCAGGAGGCCGGTCCATGTTTAGTCCTGACTCTGGCACCAGCAGGAGGCCGGTCCATGTTTAGTCCTGACTCTGGCACCAGCAGGAGGCCGGTCCATGTTTAGTCCTGACTCTGGGCACCAGCAGGAGGCCGGTCCATGTTTAGTCCTGACTCTGGGCACCAGCAGGAGGCCGGTCCATGTTTAGTCCTGACTCTGGCACCAGCAGGAGGCCGGTCCATGTTTAGTCCTGACTCTGGCACCAGCAGGAGGCTGAGAACCAGGGGAATTTCTTGGAGTCCCCACATGATTGAAAATGGATACAACTGTCTTAAACAAGGCTCGATCCTTCAGACACAGTGGTAAATGATAAAAGTCATTTCAAAATAAAACCAAACATTAGACATGAGGCTATATAATGGAAGCCTATTTTTTTTATGTTTTTCAGGGTTGTGAATGCCACTGGTTGTTATTGTTGCTTTTGAAAGAGTGTAAAAAACATTCATTTCAGTTTGGTGTGTGATGACGAATGCTTTTACTGAAAAAGAAAGTCATGAAAAAATAAATCCTATAAAAAAACGACAAACAAAAATGGAAACACAACACAAAATCAGGATTAGATATTGACTGACAATGACATGAGTCCAAACCAAAGCAAAAAAACACATACATAATGGCACGCCCACATTCCGACTGTTGCAGAAACTCACCAATATTCTTATCACAACCATTGCAAACAGCGTTATCCTCGTTCTATTCAATTACAAGTTCCACTTCCTGTTTTGGTCTGGCTCACGCTCGGTCGGCTGCTCCGCTCGTCAAGGACCTCATTAGAACCATGTAACAAACTCGCCTTATTGTGATTCATATTTGTTGTCCTATTGCTCAAAGTTTAAATCACGGAAAACCGTTCTTTTTGACTTTTTATCCGTTTGCGTTGTGATCTTTTTTGTACAAATTATGCTCTACAAATAAACCCAATTAAACACAAGCTAGTGCAGCGCTGCCATGACTGCTCAGAAAGCCTCTATAGTCACACATCCCCATAAATCTGAACTAATACATCCGGATTGACATTCAGAATGCCGTAAACCATATTCCTTTCCTTTCCCGAGCGCAGAAGTCGCCTTAAGCTACTGACCAGGAGGGGCATTGACGAACCCAATCAAATTCGATCTCTAATGAGTCGGGGCGAGAGAATAATAATAACCTGTGAGACAGAAACGACGTGGTAGTTTTTTGGCGTGTGTTTTTTCCCCTTCTCCTTTCCCGTCTGAGGGTTCACCAAAGGGTCACGGGAGCGGGAAGACGGATGGCACTCGCTCCAATGTAATCTCGGAACGCTCCTTCGATGACAGTGAGGAGAATTATCGCGCGCCGCATGTGCAAATCCAACAGTCTGTTTCGCCGCCGTGTCACCAAAATAGCATCATTACACTACTCAGAGCTAAGAGCGGCGGGGACGAGAGATTTGTGCGCGCGGGAGGGAAGAGCTGTATGTATTCTGATGGATTTCCGAGGCGAGCGGAATAACGTATTCTCGGCGACGGCATCGCTTCAGCTTGTGTTTGGGAGCGGATTTATGCTATCGAAATATACAAATGTTGAGCAGGTACGAGCGCGCTAACGTCTTGTAGAGATGGTCGCAGTTCTGTAACGCTTGTCTAGCTTTTTTACTCGCTCTTATTATCAAAAACAACTTTAAAACGTAGTACATTTTATACAGATACTTAAACACATGGACAACACACACAAGTGCATTAGCGGGGCACGCAAAAATAATTACCGTAGCAATGAAATAAAATACAAATTAAATGTAAAAATAAATTAATAATAAAAAATACAATACAATAAAATTAAATTATACTGAAATAAAATGTCAGCAGTTCACAAAAATACATTTAGTAACAAGTAAGTTTGTTACGCTATGAGACGTGGCTAAAGCTAAAGTAAACAAAACAAAATTCTCGATTTATCCTCAATTTGTCTGCATTCATTTAACTTCTCTGCATTTCTATGTCATATTTTCACTACTCCGTATGTAATGTATTGGCTTTGGATGATATTAAATGCATTATGAACAGTAAATATAATCTAATATTTTCGGTTTGGACGCGAGTGCCGTGCTGATGCTAACGTGCGCTAGCTTTGTTTTGCTAAGTCTGTCGGCTGAACAAATACAGTCATAGTCACTGGAAATACGGCGGTTTGTCACCAGATCAAGTTAATGTATTGAGGAATTATGTAAATACATTTGTTATCTATATTCATATCGGCTTTTTGCCAGTTTGATCTCACAAAGTCAGCGGCAGTAACAAAAACACACAAATGTGCTTTATCAAGTGCTAGCTTTAGTTCTGATGAGCAGAATTATGAAACCAGACATGGAGAGCAGATTCAAACTACACAAAGTACAAATAAACTGTGTAAAAAGTACTGCAATATTGTGTATTGAGTGTCAAGAATGTGCTGAAATGTGTCTGCAAATGTCTTGGTTGAGGTTCAAGTGTCGCACGAAAGCTGAATGGACCATAAAACAACGCACAAAAGGGTAGAAATATCACTTTAATATTCTCTTTTGAGATTACACTAGATGTTTCTGTCTCTTTTGGAGGTAATTGCAGACGATATACTCTAATTTGGTACATCTCCAAAACAAGAACTGCAATATTATCAATGTTTTTATGTCTGTATTCCACCTCTATTATTAAACCATTATTACCAAATTGTAAACATCAATTTAAATATAGTAGTAAAGCGTTTTGTATTGTAGAACATTGAGTACCGTATTTTCCGGACTATAAGTTGCACCAGAGTATGAGTCGCATTTTTTGGGGAAATGTATCACTAAATCACTAAATTAATTCTTCTTCCTCTGTGTCACTTCTAAACAACTGAGCCAACTCTGGAGGTAGAGGAAGTGCAGATTCTTCTTCTGCGTCGCTTAGAGCCTAGAGCGCCCTCTTGTGGTTGCCAGTGTGAAAATAACTAAATAACTAATACCACATATAAGTCGCTCTGGAGTATAAGTCGCACCCAGGGTCAAAACTATGAAAAAAGGTGCGGCTTATAGTCCGAAAAATATGGTAAGTATCAGTTTTTTATATCATTTTTGTTCTTCTTTTTTTAAGTTTTACAAATATATTGTACATCAAAAATTACACAATGAAACAAAACAGGACCAGAGAGAGAAAGGAGGACAAAAATCCAAATAAGCAGACATCCAATTAATGAGAAGAGAAAAGAAAAATCAAGGCACAAATAAACCTAAACCAAACGTCCCACTTTGTCCAAATTTGTCCATTTTCAGATAAATGTGATTTTTTTTTAACATTTTACGTGTGTCAAAAATAATGTTATAATGTCCAGTCCTTGATTTTCAGTGCAGTTTGTGTCATATTTTTTTTGTGATTGCCTTTTTCACCGTTGCTAGGAGTATGTTGCCAAGTATCTGTTCATTGTGTCCATGGCAGTAGTTCTGAGGCCCACGTACATAATGTCAAATACTGTGTGCATGGCTTTATTGACCTTTATTGGCTTTATTCTCCTGGCGGCCATTTCCTTGTGAATAATGGGCATTTTCACACGTGTTACGAAAAAAAAACTCAACATATTTTTCCTGCAGAACTCGCTCTGATTTTGTAGTCGTTTTTGAATATGTATGCACTTTGCCGATCAGGATTCAGTTTGGAATGAGTCGATATCACACTTGTGCATATTGTGCAACCAGAGAGCCTCAGAAGTTCAGACTTGTTCAAAAGCAAACGCTGAATACGTCGGTCCATCACTGCCAAAAAGAACAAAACAGCCCACTCACCCACTCGCGTCCATGTGACTTACACCAAACAACAGATGCTCCATTTATGTATTCGCTTAGTTTGATTTGGAAAGAAAGATAGCAGTTTTCAGTTTTTCGAGTGAATGCATCGTGCAGTGGGATCATATCATTTGGAATTTTAATGTGTTCCAGTTTTTTCAGGTGAACTGGGCTCGGGTTTGAACATATTGTGGATAGTGTTTAGTGCAAATTATATATGTTTTTAGACCAATATCTAAACTTCTAGGACTAAACCAGGTTAAATGTATGTGTTAACATGATCTTAACATGGAATAAAACTCAACTAAAACAGGACTAAACCTCATTTTATATTATTTGTCAATCGCTTTGAAAGCCGCTAAAGGGACATTACTTAGTAGTTTCAGCGCAAAACACAGTAAATCATTATTTAAAAGCTGACTTTTTTGTTGCAAATGAGTAAATATAGTTAATCGGTACCAATTTATAATAACTACACTTTAATTTGTCTTAACAAAGCATGAGCAAAGCCTTAATTAATAAGGAACAAATTATTTATTAAGCTTGATTAAGGCTAAGAAACTACTTAATTAACGTTAGGAAAAGGTTAGAGTAGTAGTTAAATAGTTACTAAGCCTGAATCCTTCTTAATAAACTATTTGTTCACTGGGAATTAAGCCTTTGTTCATGATTTACTAAGGCAGGAATAAGTGCAGTTATTATAAATTGTTAGCGTTTATAGATCGTATCATAAAAGCAGTACTTTGTGACAAAAACAGATAGTACTTAGTGTCTGAATCCAAATGTTAAATATTGCATTGATTGAAAGCTGTTTTATGAGAACTAGGGAAGAGTTTGTTGGATTTTTAAACGCGCTCCCACAACAAAATCACGTACGTCAGCATTAAAATATTCCTTAAATGTACGAGTATCGAGTACAATCACTTTCCCGTCATTTCATACTTTTTTTCTTCCTTGACAGACTCTGACCTGCGCGGCTTTAAACAGGGCTAATGTATTTTTGATGGTGTTCACCTAGCGGCTGGCATTTAACAGTAAAACGCCTCTTACGCCGTGAGTCAGTGGAGACGGCAGTAATTGATATGGATTTTAATTTGTGGGAACCATCCTCTCAACATGCATTAGGCCGGTCTATGGGAGCTGTCAGTGCCCTTTTCCACGGCAATCGCAGGCTTTTAGGTCCAGCGCCGATATTATTATTCATTTTCCACTCCAAATGTGAATTTTATATACGCCAGCTGGTCCAACAGGTCAACTGTGGATTCAATCACTCAGAGCAGCGAGGGACAGTGAGCTGGAAGAGCAAACAGGAGCTGGAGTATTACACTCTTTGACTCACAGAAAAGTACTTCTACAACACCTACAGCAACTTCAACAACTACCACAACTACAAGTACTTCTACAACTACTGCAACTATAACTACTTCTACAACTACTACAACACCTACAGCGACTTCTACAACTACCACAACTACAAGTACTTCTACAACTACTGCAACTATAACTACTTCTACAACTACTACAACACCTACAGCGACTTCTACAACTACTACAACTACAAGTACTTCTACAACTACTACAACTATAACTACTTCTACAACTACTACAACACCTACAGCAACTTCAACAACTACCACAACTACAAGTACTTCTACAACTACAACACCAACAGCTACTTCTACAACTACTACAACTACAAATACTTCTATAATTACAACACCTACAGTGACTTCTACAACTACTACAACTACAACTACTTCTACAACTACTACAACTACTTCTACAACTACAACTACTACAGCCACAACTACTTCTACAACTACTACAACTACTTCTACAAGTACTTCTACAACTACAACACCTACAACTACTTCTACAAGTACTTCTACAACTACAACACCTACAACTACTTCTACAACTACTACAACTACAACTACTTCTACAACTACTACAACTACTTCTACAACTACTACAACACCCACAACTACTTCCACAACTACTACAACTACTTCTACAACTACTACAACTACTTCTACAACTACTACAACACCCACAACTACTTCCACAACTACTACAACTTCTTCTTTTACTACTACTACTACTACTACTACTACTACTACTACTACTACTACTACTACTACTACTACTACTACTAAAACACCAACGACTAATTTTCTTCTACTACTACAAATACTACTACTTCTACAACTACTTCTACAACTACTACAACTACAACTACTTCTACAACTACTACAACTACTTCTACAACTACTACAACACCCACAACTACTTCCACAACTACTACAACTACTTCTACAACTACTACAACTACTTCTACAACTACTACAACACCCACAACTACTTCCACAACTACTACAACTTCTTCTTTTACTACTACTACTACTACTACTACTACTACTACTACTACTACTACTACTACTACTACTACTACTACTAAAACACCAACGACTAATTTTCTTCTACTACTACAAATACTACTACTTCTACAACTACTTCTACAACTACTACTACTACTTCTACTACAACTATAACAACTACCAAACTACAACTATTACTTTTTCTACTGCTACTACAACTACTATCGTTACATAGCCTTTAAGAACACATCTTTAGAATTCAAAGTTAAATATTGCATATTTTAAATGGTTAAAAGTCCTTAAAATGGCGCCTGTGGAGAAAAGTTAAATCAGGAACAAAGATCGATCGACATAGTTTGTTTCATGGTCGATGCCAGGATAGTTTTTTTTCTTTTTTAATCCAGAACAGCCAATAATTTGGGGTCAATTTAGCACCAATTCAATGTTTTTTTTTCATATGATACAAGGATCTATAATGACTACAAGTTCAACTACTGTCCTAACTGTGCACTGCTCAATATAATCAAAGAAGCTACCTGGACCCCCGGGGGCTTACACAGACAACCAATAACGGAGCAGTGTAATCACATTTATGCAGCGCTCTCTTCACACTCGAGTGTTCAAATAAAGCGTTATGTCTTTCCTTTAAGTAGTCACTCAGCTCAAACTGAATTCCGGTCTCTGCTGGAGATTTAAAGATTCAACGCTGAAATGTGCAAATATCGTGGATTGGCGAATTCACGTTAACACAAACAAAACACCTTTTCTTCCCGTGCGTTTCATTGCACACGCCTCGACAGGAGAACACTGTAGAAACGGCAGATGATTCAGAAAAGAGAATGAGTTCGATGAGGAGCCACTCGTCCGGAAAACCCTTTAGACACTCAACAATTTACCCACCTCGTTCGGCCAAACAGAGAAGATTGGTCACGCCGCCAAACGCTAGATTTTAAACCAATTGTTAGTTCCAAATTTCAGAGGAATACTTTTTGTTTGGCCAAATATAATCAGAAAAAGTTGAGGTTTTGCGGCATTTCACGAGATTTAACCGTACCGATGCCTAGAATAATACACTACGTCTTGCTATATTGGGATTTTTGTGCCAATCTCCGACCAAAAGTCTTTTTGAATCACTTCATGTCGTAATCATGCTTAGTAGCTTCGTCCTGAACGTCCAGCACCACTTTCACGTGTCACAAATCCGCTTTATGTCAAGAAGAACCGCTGTTCACTGGCAAGGACCACAACACCTACGATGCAAAGTGTTTATTGGCGTACGAGAAACATGAATAACACAAAAGTACAGAAATGGATGCCGTTTTTGGGCTTCTATAGGCTCCCGGGCCTCGATACACCCATCTGGGAAATGAATTTGAATGATTACAATGGTTAAAAGAAGGTGGGAGGGAGAAGCACAAAGTCATGAACACCGTGTGTGTGATCTGGATGTTTAAATAGTGTAGCCGCAGGAAGGGGCGTGAAAGGGGTGTCGCCCTGCTCCCGAACTTAAGATAACAGACTTATCTTCATTTAATGCGTCAAATCTTTCAAACTTAATGTTTGCGGAAACGTTTAGCAAAAACTCTCGACGTATCGACTAATTTTTACACATTTTTATGTTTTTGTTGCAAATCGGATCACAATCGCGCACAAACTCTTCCAGGCTTATGTTTCTCCACGTGTTTATAAAAGATTCTTGCTCTAAACTAACCCAATCGCAATCATGTTTCTCTGCCTTTACGCAAACGTGTTTTCTCCACATTTCTGTCCGATTTGTAAAGGCAAAAGGAAGGAGCCCACTTGTCACCCTTGTGTCATCTCAGCGTTGCTACGGTTTTGTCACGCCGTCGCCGCAAGCGGGAAAAAAAAACACATTTGACGGATCCCTTTTTCTTTTTTTCGATTTCGCTAACCCATCTATTCTTCGCTAACCCATCTATTCTTCGGAAGCCCGCGAGTCCGAGGCTCTTTACGCTCTCGCGCTCTCGTCCCCGGGCTTTCTGTCAGGGCCCTTCCCCCAGAGACACGCCCCGGTTGTGATGTACCAGGAATAATAATAAAACCGATAGACGCCGCTTCTCTGTGTGTGGGCGCGGCGTTAGCACGAGTGAGGAGCTGTCGCGCGTTTTGTTAGCGTCGACACTTTTGCGCAGGCCAGGCGTTGGGAGAGAGAGAGATTGCCTGTCAAATGCGCGGAGATAGTCGTCAGGGCGCCGACGGCTGGAGACGGGAGAACGCGCCCCGAAAAGATGTGCCTGGCGCGGCTGCAAGTGTATTGGTTGCGGGTAGGAATCGGGAGGAAAAATATTGAATTAACGGTATTTTTTTGGTCTGTTTTGATGTGAAAATAAGAACGGCAGCTGCAAACATGACACTGGGAAGACAAACAAAAGCACCCGGCTCATATTGCCTGGCGTTTGTCCCACTTTTTCCAGTGTAAGAAAGTAGCCGTGTCCATTTTGTACATTTTGGTCAGTTGGTTAATGGCCTGTATTTTTGATTAAATTCAGAACGTATGCGTTCAGTTTTGCCGCTCCATAGACCTGACTCAGCGGTGTGAATTCAATGTACGTTTAATTGTTTTGAAATACCTTTTGAACGCCTCAGCCCAGTGTTTCTCAAACTGTGGTACACTTGGCATTTGGAGATTTTGAGGGAAATCTATTCATAATCTTTACCTAGGACTATAATTTTCATCGTTTAGTCTCACGTTAGACCTGGTTTAGTCTAAGTTTAGCTCCAATTTAGGCCTGATATAGTCTGAGTTTGGATCTAGTGGTACTTGGAAATGCCAGATTCAATTCAATTTATTTTTGTAACGCCTAAAATCACAACTGCAGCTGACTCGAAGGGCGACAGTGAAAAACAGATTCAACAATGTCCCAGCATCCCCTGTCCTCATACCCTCCTTCTCGGCAAGAAAAACACTACAAAACCCTTTGGAGAAAAGTAGAAACCTTTGGCAGAAGTGCACAGTGAAGGAGATCTGACTCTCACAGACGGATGGACGGGCGGACAAAGTGCTGTTTGGTATAAAAGTTTAAGAACCACTGCCCAAGATATCTATTGATGTTTTCCAACTAAGTGAAATTGGATCAGTCTTCAATTTTTAACATAAAATACAACATGTTTGCCAGGAGAAGGCGCATTTGCCCTCTGCTTCTGAATAACATTGTAACAGATAAATGATCAATTATCATCAAACGGGTCGGTAATATGAACACAAAGGAGCCTTTCCCAATTAGCTAACGATCTCACAAAGAGTCATCAGCGCTCCAAGTTTCCTCCAACATGAACGATTGATTTAAAACTCAACTCCAGCTTTAGGTTTTGGACAAAAACGACAGTAAACAAGCTCAAAACGTACATTTGTTGTCGTTCATTCAATTGCAGTTGTATAAGCAAACCAAAATGGTATCGAGTCCCAAAGGATCTGGGATTAGAGCCATGCTTCCACTGGACTGTGTCATTAAAAGATTATTGCTGTAATGCTAATCGGCCACACACTTACTTCCTATTACAGCAAAGGCCAAACAGGAGTTAAACACATGCAGGCGATTTTGGCTAAACCAGCTCTAATAACAGAACAAGATGCTGGACATACCATAAAACAAGATGGCAGCTATATTACCGTGGTAATCGCAAATCGACTTCTGTAGGCTGGGGTTTTTTTTCACTGTTAAAAGGTTGCAACAAAGTCATTGCAGGACAAGAACGCATCGCAACGTTAAATCGCTTGTTTTAAAAGTTTTTTGCCAGCAGGGCTCACCAAGACCGTTGTTCTACCTCATTCATATTCTCTCTTCTACCCAGAATACATTATTTAACCGAGGCTATAAGTCATTCTTCTGTTCTGGATTTGCATGAGGCCTGGAGTAGCGTAAGACGGATTTGGAGGATGGACAAAGAAAGGAGAAATAATAAATCAAGTGGACGGGAAATACTTAAAGACATCACTGCGTTTCTGTTGCCACAAAGAGCTTCAATCACTCATTTTAACTTTAATTTTGGTGACTTTAGAATACATTAAACCCCCTAAATTCATGCATAATTCTGGCTTGTTGAGCTATTTAGACATGCAAGCCTTGCATGGTCAAGTTGGACGCCTTAAAACAAACATATGCATAATTTAAAGTGGGTTATTATGCTTTCCCTTTGGCTTTTAATGATGCTTTTGGTCACTCTGTGATTAGCATTTCACATTCCCCACACACTTTACAAACCACATCTCAGTTATTTCAAGCAATGATGTAGTGTTGGCGACATGAACCATGAAAAAAATGCATACAAAAGAAAGTTAATGAAGCCGGCGTTCGCTGTGAGTACATTTTGACCGCAGACCGAGTCGCGGTCGATACGGTTTACGGACTTAAAAACTGCAGAATTCGTCTGGATTTTTACCTGTGACGCAACAACAGTTTTTGAGCGCTGAGTGAAGTTGCAGTGAACATGCTTTGGTGATTCGGTGCAACATACAACAATGAACAGTAATAAAAGCAATTTACATCAAATGAAATAAGGCATGCATTAAAGAAAAACTATTGAAATGTACTATAAGATAAAATAGGCTTACTAGGTACACACAATTTACAGTTACATTTACAGATGTAGAGCAGAAAGTGAACAGTGCAGTGAGTGATTATTATGGTTAAAGTGACATTGTTTAAGAAGTGTTCATGAGGGAAAGGGAAAGAAACTGTTCTTGTGGTGGGAGGTTCTGTTATCCGAATTGCTCGTTCCAGAGTCCTGGAGACGTACAGGATTCACGAAAACAACTCCTGGTAGGTTTTTAGAACGGTTAAAAGCTCCGTGCAGCCCGGTGGTCGAGTGGTTAAGGCACAGCACATGTACACCAGGCTCAAAGTGTCGTGAGGTTGAATCTCGATTACGAAAATTACTGTATGATGTCCTCCCTTCTCTCTCATCCCAATTTCCTCTACTGTCTAATAAAGCCTACGGGCCAAAAACATCTTTAAAAACAAAAGAATGGTTAAAAGCTCCAAAAAGTCATCAATATTTGTACTTTGAAGTCTGTTGTCAGTGCCAGAACAAAACCAGTACAAATGGAAATGATTCAGAAATACTATAAGTTATGGTCGAATTCCATGAGAACCAACAGAATTAATTGCAAATATACATAAATCATCCAAGCATCTTACTTTACCTCGATTACGGCGATGAAAACAACTTGTGTATGTAAAATGTAGTGGTTTTCTAACGTGAGCGATCGATTCCAGAAACCGACTAAAACATAAAATCGTAATACATACCCACATTTTTTTTTGTATTTTAATATTATACAGGAAATTGGTCGACTTATGCTCATTGCACGTCTTTCACACCCCCTGAACCCCCTTTTGCAGACCTTTCCCCCCTCGGTTTTAGTCTTATCTTTTCCCCAGATTCCCCTCAGCCCCATCCGTCTGAACTCTGTCCGTCGCCACCGCTGACCCCATAACGTTCAAAGTAAGAGGATTTCCACTGTCGACGGTGTCAAACAAAACCTCGCCCGGCCCCGCGAAGGATAAAGAGCTTACAAATTAAATAGACGACTGCTCGGAAAAGTATTTTATGTGACGTTTTTAAGCGTTTCCTTGATTTATGCTCCCTGCTTGAGGATGTCAATGCGGCGGCCATCTTGCTATTCCAAAGCCAGTTTGTCCCTGTCACCGCAGAAGATCATTTATTTATTCATGAAGGAGGAGAGTATTATAGCCGGAATGCAAAATCCCTGGATAAATGGACGGGCTACAGAGATAGATGTGAAATTGCAGCCCATTTTAAAAAGAAGGCTGTGGTTTTGTTGTTTTCTGAAACGATTCAGAATATTAGACATCGGCGGGGTAAACGTTGGGCCGAGATCACTGTCAGTAGTTTAGTCGGTGGTGCCTCAAAACGAGAAGGTGCCGAGTTCAGTCAGTCTAAGTTTACCGTGGTTTATTTTTATGTTATCATTGCTTTATGGGGCACCACATCGCCAAAGCATTTCCTCTGAAAGATGAGGAATATTTTTTTCTATGGAGACAATAAAGTCTACCTTAACCTTATCCTTTTCCAACATAGATTTTACCGTATTTTCCGGGACTATAAGTCGCACCTTTTTTCACAGTTTTGGCTTGGGTGCAACTTATACTTTATATTTATACTTATACTTATACTCCGGAGCAACTTATATGTGATATTATTTGTTATTTTCACACTTGCAACCGCATTTCATACTCCAGTGCGACTTATGTATGTTTTTATCATCTCTATTATGCATTTTTTGGCTGGTGCGACTTAGTGTCCGGGAAATACGGTATTTATTTTGTTTATTTTTTTTACTTGAAGGCATAATGGACGATTTTTTTTGCCCAAATCTGAGTCTTATTTCCTCGTGGCGTGGACTGCCGATTAGTCCTGCCACGTATCAATCATAAAATGCACCTACCGCTCACCTGCAGCCGTGTGCGGCTCGTCCCCAGGAGAGCAGCACGTTTCCGCGTGTCTAAGTGCATGGATCTATCATAATATAGTTCCCTCAGTGTACGGGACAAAAAAGACTGTTCGAACTGTCTCTGAAGAGACGGAAATCTAAGGGAGACGAGAGATGCGATGCACGTGTGTGTTGTATCAGTCCGCACGGGGGGAGTGCGCACTTCTGAGTTCTCAAATCGCCGAAAAATCTTCCATAAAGCCTTAAGCCATTTTTTTTTTATTGAACTACAACTGCAAATATTGGGGCACCATCAATCTCTCCATGGAATATATTTCTTCTCCAATCTCAGGCCATTGGTTCTGACTCCGAGTTGAATTCCCTGATTGCGTTGGGGTCGTTCTGTGTGGCGTTTGCATGTTCTCCCCGTGTCTGCATCAGGCGTTTTGAGTTAACCCTATATTCTGGAGATAGGACACCCCTGTAAATGAGATTCTGAACGGCAAAGAGACTTAAATAAAGGTGACATGAGCATACCCAACGAAATAATACTAAAATCATTTTTAAAAAGACTATGTACTTGTCATTTTGATTAAATGAAACCTCCAGGAAGGACTAGGAGTAGCTTAAACAAAAGGGTCCGCCTGGTTGTCTCATGAATCATTATTTAGTTACATTTTTGTATTTATTTTTTTGACCCGAAGGCTTTATTAGACAAGAAAGTTGCAGCGTGACATGGGGAGAAAGAAGAGAGACAATCGGCAAAGAGTCGAGCCCGAGAAGCCTCGAGCTTCTGACAAGTGCGGTAAATGCATGTTCAAGGCATTTTCAGCAATACCCAAAATTGAATAAATGCACTATCTGTAAGTTTAAGTCCTTACTGCGGAACATTCTAGAGAAAAAGTTGCACCGTTAAAGTGCACCTTTAAACTTCCTCCAGAATATATCGAGCCTCCTTGATAATGAATTGTTAGTAAGCAAAACCATTTACTAAACTATAAATGGTTGTTACTTCCAAACTGGACGAAATGGACAAAGTTACAAACACAGTATAATTCTTGCGGAGATCGACAACATTTATTCAGTCCTGACAAACGAGCAAGCATCACATGCCCGCAACACAAAGAGGCTGAACGCATGACCTGCTCGGAGATGGCCTCTCATCCTAAACGCGTTTGCCGCCATTCCGTTGTTGTTGTTGTTGTTTCCCGATAAAGCAATTTAATGAAAAGCCTTAAAAACCGCCGCGGTAATCCCCGACAAGCTCCAATCCCCCGTTTGTGATGTTGAGCATGGCGTTGTAGACACATCCGGACGGCATACCGAGACGCACACATCGCCCGACGTCCATTAAGCCCTGCAAGGTCAACGCCCTTCAAGAGCAAGAGTACGTTTCGCCGCGCAGTGCCGATGTAACCCACGTCCCATAGGAAGAGGATGTCGAGAGCTTTTACCTGGGCGTTTATGCCAAATCAACTTCACGTTAAAATTCCGAAGGTCTAATTTCATAAACCGGCCACATAATTGTAACTGTTTAGACAATCGTCACGCCAAAATCTTGATTAGTGTCTGATTTCTGGGCCTTGACGTGGTTAAAAAAGTGGTTGCGGTGGCACTGATGAAGTGGTAAAAACAAATACCGTATTCTCCAGACTATAAATCGCACCTTTTTTCATAGCTTAGGCCGGGGTGCAACTTATACTTAAATTTAAACTTATACTCGGGAGAAACTTATATGTGATATTATTTGTTATTTTCACACTTGCAACCGCATTTCATATTCCAGTGCAACTTATATGTGTTTTTTTCTTCTCTATTATGCATTTTTTGGCTGGTGCGACTTATAGTCTGGAAAATACGGTACAAATGGTGATGTTGATGGTAATTGAAATAAAGAGAAGGGACAAAATAATAACTACACTTGGAGTTCGCTTCATTCTTCAGAACAGTATTCATCCAGTCATTATTTCATTTACTCAATAATCAAACACCCAGCACCAAGCTCGTTTGTCACCATTTTGTCCGTGTCTTGCCTCCTTCGGTTAAAATGCTTAATGTTCACCGAGTAAAAACCAGTACAAAACCAGTTAAGATTTATATGTTTAAAATGTCTAAAAAATTATAAAAATATTATCCCAGAATAGTTCATTTTTTTAGGTTTATAATTTCACTTCCTGTTTGTAACTGATGGCATCCACTAGGAAATTACACAGCAAACATTGAGAATAAACTGATGGCACAATTTAGTTTATTTGACGAATGAAAATATATGAGAGTGACTTTATTTTGTTGGATTATATTGTGTAGATGTGTGTAATTTATGCATAAACCTTGTCTGGAATGAGTCGTACCTAGTGTGATGTCACTTCCTGTAATTTTCTACAGATTTTTCAACTTTTCTCCAAAAATACACCGAATAAAGTCACAATTGGACAATCGTACAAATCTGTTATAGGCCCTTTAAGCACATGTTTTTGTCCCAGCTACATCAATTATCATTAGAGAGGCCATAAACCTTACACCTAAGGCCTAACTCCTAACCCTGGGCTACAAACGGCCATACTGCAGAGCTAACAACAAGAAAACAAACTTCAGTGACGATAACTCTGTGAGACAAACCTGGACAGATCAGCAGCTAACGGGTAAAAACACAGGTCAGGTCTCAGTAGAGCGTGATAAAGTATTAACATGACAGAGTGAAGCTGCTGTGAGCTCTGACTGTGTCAACGCTACTGCGACTGAACTGCAACAGGTCCACGCTACTGCGACTGAACAACTGCAACAGGTCTACGCTACTGCGACTGAACTGCAACAGGTCCACGCTACTGCGACTGAACTGCAACAGGTCCACGCTACTGCGACTGAACTGCAACAGGTCCACGCTACTGCGACTGAACTGCAACAGGTCCACGCTACTGCGACTGAACTGTAACAGGTCCACGCTACTGCGACTGAACTGCAACAGGTCCACGCTACTGCGACTGAACTGTAACAGGTCCACGCTACTGCGACTGAACTGCAACAGGTCCACGTTACTGCGACTGAACTGCAACAGGTCCACGCTACTGCGACTGAACTGCAACAGGTCCACGCTACTGCGACTGAACTGCAACAGGTCCACATTACTGCGACTGAACAACTGCAACAGGTCCACGTTACTGCGACTGAACTGCAACAGGTCCACGCTACTGCGACTGAACTGCAACAGGTCCACGCTACTGCGACTGAACTGCAACAGGTCCACGCTACTGCGACTGAACTGCAACAGGTCCACATTACTGCGACTGAACAACTGCAACAGGTCCACGTTACTGCGACTGAACTGCAACAGGTCCACGCTACTGCGACTGAACTGCAACAGGTCCACGCTACTGCGACTGAACTGTAACAGGTCCACGCTACTGCGACTGAACTGCAACAGGTCCACGTTACTGCGACTGAACAACTGCAACAGGTCCACGTTACTGCGACTGAACTGCAACAGGTCCACGCTACTGCGACTGAACTGCAACAGGTCCACGTTACTGCGACTGAACAACTGCAACAGGTCCACGTTACTGCGACTGAACTGCAACAGGTCCACGCTACTGCGACTGAACTGCAACAGGTCCACATTACTGCAACTGAACAACTGCAACAGGTCCACGCTACTGCGACTGAACAACTGCAACAGGTCCACGCTACTGCGACTGAACTGCAACAGGTCCACGTTACTGCGACTGAACTGCAACAGGTCCACGTTACTGCGACTGAACTGCAACAGGTCCACGCTACTGCGACTGAACAACTGCAACAGGTCCACGCTACTGCGACTGAACTGCAACAGGTCCACATTACTGCAACTGAACAACTGCAACAGGTCCACATTACTGCGACTGAACTGCAACAGGTCCACGTTACTGCGACTGAACTGCAACAGGTCCACGCTACTGCGACTGAACAACTGCAACAGGTCCACGCTACTGCGACTGAATTGCAACAGGTCCACGTTACTGCGACTGAACTGCAACAGGTCCACGCTACTGCGACTGAACTGCAACAGGTCCACGTTACTGCGACTGAACTGCAACAGGTCCACGTTACTGCGACTGAACTGCAACAGGTCCACGCTACTGCGACTGAACTGCAACAGGTCCACGCTACTGCGACTGAACTGCAACAGGTCCACGTTACTGCGACTGAACTGCAACAGGTCCACGTTACTGCGACTGAACTGCAACAGGTCCACGTTACTGCGACTGAACAACTGCAACAGGTCCACGCTACTGCGACTGAATTGCAACAGGTCCACGTTACTGCGACTGAACTGCAACAGGTCCACGCTACTGCGACTGAACAACTGCAACAGGTCCACGCTACTGCGACTGAACTGCAACAGGTCCACGTTACTGCGACTGAACTGCAACAGGTCCACGCTACTGCGACTGAACAACTGCAACAGGTCCACGCTACTGCGACTGAATTGCAACAGGTCCACGTTACTGCGACTGAACTGCAACAGGTCCACGCTACTGCGACTGAACAACTGCAACAGGTCCACGCTACTGCGACTGAACTGCAACAGGTCCACGTTACTGCGACTGAACTGCAACAGGTCCACGCTACTGCGACTGAACAACTGCAACAGGTCCACGCTACTGCGACTGAATTGCAACAGGTCCACGTTACTGCGACTGAACTGCAACAGGTCCACGCTACTGCGACTGAACAACTGCAACAGGTCCACGCTACTGCGACTGAACTGCAACAGGTCCACGCTACTGCGACTGAACTGCAACAGGTCCACGTTACTGCGACTGAAGAACTGCAACAGGTCCACGTTACTGCGACTGAAGAACTGCAACAGGTGAGTATCTGTGTGTATCTGTGAGTGTCCGTGTGTCCGTGTGTATCTGTGTGTATCTGTGTGTGTCTGTATGTATCTGTGTGTGTATCTGTGTGTATCTGTGTGTATGTGCGTGTGTCCGTGTGTATCTGTGTGTATCTGTGTGTGTCTGTATGTATCTGTGTGTGTATCTGTGTGTATCTGTGTGTATGTGCGTGTGTCCGTGTGTATCTGTGTGTATCTGTGTGTGTCTGTATGTATCTGGGAGTATCTGTGTGTATCTGTGAGTGTCCGTGTGTCCGTGTGTATCTGTGTGTATCTGTGTGTGTCATGTGTTTGTCTTGATTGTGATGTTGCTGTACTGCTGTGGCCCCTTCTGCAAACAAATGTACCTTTGGGCACTAATAAAGAAACCTTGACCCTTGACCCCGTGCCTCAATCGCTTCAGTGTAGTAGTAGTAGCAGTAGCAGTAGTAGTAGCAGTAGCAGTAACAGTAGTAGTATAAGCAGTAGTAGCAGGAGTACTGCGACAGACTTTAGACTCTCTTTGTGTTTTGTTCTGTGTTGTAAATTAAGTAAAAATTACAAATGAAAAAATATTAAAAGAAATAAGAAAAAAAAAGAATTAAAATGCAATTAAATGAATAAATAAATACAGTAGTAGTAGTAGTAGTAGTAGTAGTAGTAGTAATAGCAGTGGTTTGACAGTTGGCATAACTTGGATCAGTGTAAGTGGTATACAGTGAGGAAGTACTACTAGTAGTAATATTAGTAACAGGGGTAGTAAAAGTAGCAGTAGCAGCAGAGGTTGCAGTAGTAGTTAGTAGTGGAATAGGCAAATAGTCTCTTGACACTGAGCCCTTTTAATCAAACACACACGAGCGATGTTAGCTACGTGACCTTTGGACGGATGTAGTTTCCAGTAAATTAACTTTCCCGTGAACGCTACGACGATTCCAACAATTTAATCTCTTCAAAGAGGGGGAAAAAAAGAGAAAAAAGGAAAGAAAAAAAGATGGAGAAATAATTGTGGTGATTCGTTTAAATTATGGCCAATCGGTTTTGTGGACCTAATGACCAGTTGGAGGGGCTTTATCAGAGAGAGACGGATCTGAACGTTCGGCAGTAAATGGCCCCAACAATTCCTCATCCACACACACAATACTTACACCACAGGTTTCTGACCAATTAGGGCCGCGAGGGACATTGTGTAGGTCCTGGTGTAGTTTTACTTGTCATGTTGTTTAATGATCTAATCCCACAGAAACCAGGTCCTGGGCTCAATTCTCTGCTTGACCGTAGAAGGGCTTTTTGTGTGTGGTTTGCACGTTCTCTCTGTGCACGATCCCAAATCGTCAGGTTAATCCTCCAGCTACTCCTGGTCAAGAAGCTTTGCAAATGTTCATACACAATGAAACAAAACATCAACCCAACCTTTTAAATAAATATGTAAGTATGTTCTTTTGTTTAGCCAAAGTTTAGATTTATGTTTAGCTTTAGACCTAGTTTGTGCCTGGTAGAGTTAATTTTAGAACATTATTGGTGGTTTATAGTCCAAAAAGTTATATTTAAAAAAAAATATATGTGCCAGCCTAACTAATAAAAAAGATATTTAAAGAAATTACAATAGTACATTTAAGTTGGATGCCATATACATATACATAAGTCGACAATGGATAATAACCAACGCTATCATGACTAAATCATTATATTTGACTTGTTTACTTCACAGATAAGTAAGGATTTTAATTGTTCTATAAAATCACTACATAAATACAGTTAGTGTTGCCACGATAGTAAAATGTCGATTTCAAAACAGAGGAATACATATACATATATATTACTTTCTTTTACAACATCTGATAAAGCTCAAGCTCATTCTAAAACTGTTCATGAAAGGCCAGTGTTTTTGTTTTGTATCAATACTTCAAATACTCTGGTTTAATATCCAACTTTAATACTTTTAAACAAACCTACACAAAGTATAATCCCTTCCAAGCGTTACATGTTTTGATTAAAAGAGAAAATGAAAGCTCTGGATGATTTTAAAGTGTCGTCTTTCTTTCTTCACCATGAGACTGAGGTTGCGCCAAACGTGTCTGACGGAAAGAGAAACTGCAGGAACAAAGTCGGTATCCGTGCGCCTTTGATCAGGAGAAACGCCGGATTAAGGAAGATTCCTCTCGACTTCACTCGTAATCCCCCTCTCTCACGCCACCCTCTGAGGTACCAGTCGGGCGAAACGTTCCCCGAAGACCACCACGGAGTCAAACGGATTCCACAAACGCCATCTTCAACTGGATAAATATGATCGAAAGCATTAACGCCTGGACCAATTACGAGACAAAGCTATCGAAAGGTGGTTTTTGCTTTGACTAAAATAAATTAACCGTGATTAAAGTAGTTCTTGCACATACAGGGAACCTGAAGAAAGTGACTAAATCTGTGTTATAAATCAGTTCTAAACCATGAAGGACTAAACGAACCACAGACATAAGTTCTAAGACAGACGTAAACAACTTCTAAAACAGGACAAAACGAGTATGAACCTTAGACGAACCCAGTTATGGACAGAATCAGAATGTATTTGTCATTTCCTAGTAACAAAAAACGCAAAAACAAAATGTTGTACCCAGGTCCAGGCTGTTAGCGGCATAAAAAACTGATATTTTAAGGATTTAACCAGGCTTTTTCCATGTTTAAATAGGGCCAAGCCTGCTAAAACCAGGGATAAGATCTACAGTCAACTCGTTTTAAACATTATGACTTAATTTAGCATTGAACTAACTTAGACATACAAAAGAAGAGCCCACATTTTGAGAAACACCAGTCATTATACCGGCCCCCAAAGATCTTCCCGTTGGCCCTCTCCGTGTCAAATTGCCTCGGTGTCTTAGGTCCGCGGCACTGCTCGGCGTCGCTTTCTCTTCGGAAAAAAAAACGGGAAAAAGTCGAGGCATTTATCACGGACCCGCTCCGGCTGCTGCTGCACCGTGATGGATGCGTCTGCACTCAACCGAGCAGGTCAACCGCTCCGTCGGGTTAAGGCGGAGATTCAGGGACGGCGGCGGCGGGAAAAGACTGACAACGACAACGGAGCTCACGCACTCTGGACACTCGGACACACTGTGACCGAGCGTCGTTGAGCTTGAACTGGAGCGTCGTTAAACCGCCTCTTCGTGAAAGCGAAACGCCAAAACGTAGCAGCTTTGAGCACTAAATAAAGAGTCAAATACCGTATTTTCCGGACTATAAGTCGCACTTTCTTTCATAGTTTTGCGACTTATGTGATATTATTTGTTATTTTCACACTGGCAACCGCATTTCACATGTTGATTATTTTCACACTGACAACCACAAGAGGGCGCTCTAGGCTCTAAGCGACGTAAAAGAAGAATCTGCACTTCCTCTACCTCTGGAGTTTGTGGAGTTGTTTAGAAGTGACACAGAGGAAGAAGAATTCAATGGATTTAGTGATTTGGGGTAAAACTGATGCTTTGGTAAACTTGTTAGCATGTTCTTTATGCTATAGTTATCTGAATAACTGTTAATATGTTACGTTAACATACCAGACACTGTGTTGTGTGTGGCTGTGTTGTGCGTCGCTGTGTTGTGTGTCCCTGTGTTATGTGGGTTAGAGATGAGGCAACTCCTGCGTGTCGTCCATCACCCCCCCGTGTACAGCCCATACAGACCAGCCACTAAATGATTCCTCAGCCGGCCCACGGCTGATGGATCATCCCAAAGAAAAGAGTCTACTTCCTCAGAGTTTTTCATTGGACGAAGGAGAAGAGCGAGGGCCGTTAAATCAAAACACGAGCGAAGGGGTCGGGAGAGTTGCGTTTAATCGGTACATTTATTACAGTACTTAAGAATTGAAGGAGATGGTTTATTTCAATATATTATGGATACTGTCGGCATCTGATGAAACGCCCACAAACAGGAAATTAATCTATTAATTTCAATGTAGAAGAGCTGCTCAATCAACCACTTCCAATAAGTACAAGACTTTACAAGCAACAACCCAGACTTAAGGAGTTATATTGTACTAAACACCAATATGAAGTAGAATCAAGTTGCCCAATAGCCCAAATCTGTATAATCCAAGAAAGCTAACGACAGCTTCGGGCTAAGTGCTTTGCTAGCGCCGTCTGTTGATTGTAACATCAACGGAACAATACTTTGCTGAAATAACCTGACATCAACAACTTCAAATAAGACTCTGTTGGGACTCGGCTTGACTTTTAAAAAAATACACAATTTGACTTGAAACGTCTTAGGAAAAAATTGTTTCCCATTGAATCGATGAAGAGTTTAAGACACTGGCATGTTTCTCTTTTTAAAATAGCCTACATAGCAATCTTTTTACATGGATGTTTACATTATTTTGAAGTAAATAATACAGTCTTCCTCCCACCTACATATTTTGTCAGAGATGTAAATCTAAACACTCTTGCTGTGCTGTTCGCGTTTTATTCCTTTGGATGCTAACTTTAGCCGATAGCACTCAGGGCCAAAGCGATGATGGATTCTCCCCTCCGGCAGCTCTCCTTGTTTCACTCAGGATGGAGGAGAAAGATAGAGAACGGGAAAGGGGGAGGGAGAGGTGAGACAGACGGGGAGGAGAACCATCTTGGTGCAAACACGCCTCATGTCAAATCCTGCCAACTGAATCTTCTGCAGCTCTTCATCAAGTCTGGAGGTCCTGGAGGTGTGAGCTGATCAGTGTAAAACAATGGGCTAAACCGGGGCTAAACCGTGGCTGAACCAGGGCTAAACCGGGGCTAAACCGGGGCTGAACCAGGGCTAAACCGGGGCTAAACCGTGGCTGAACCAGGGCTAAACCGGGGCTAAACCGTGGCTGAACCAGGGCTAAACCGGAGATAAACCAGAGATAAATCAGGTCCTAAACATGACAAAACCAGGAGGACAAAACCAGGAGGTCAAAACCAGGAGGACAAAACCAGGAGGACAAAACCAGAACAAAACCCGGGCTGAACTAGGATGAAAGACAGGACAAAAGACAAAAAAATAAAACTAGGTCTAAACCACAGCTAAAACAGGACAGAAGCACCAAGACTAGGGTTAACAAAATAATATGACAAATTTGGGTTTTTCTTGATTAGTTTGCAATGGTTTTGATCTACGCCATAATTAGTTTAAGATAATGTTGAAATATTTAAGAAAAGTACATTCTATTGTCTAATAGATTATTATTATAACAATTATATTATTATTACTATTTTTAAACCATCATTGTGGTATCGAAATCAAATTGTTATATAGAGCATCAAGCATCTTCCTTACAGTATTCCTCAAATTGAGTTTTTTGCATTGTGACACTCTAAACAGTAAAAAACTAAACCAGGTTCTGAACTATGGGGCTGAACTTTGAATAGAACTAAATCGGAACAAACAAAAATCTCCAGAGCATCATTTTCTCCCTGCCAACAGAGTCCTCCACGGCTCTCCATCAGCCCCCGTGGTTCCTTCAGGCAAACGGCAAAGCAGGCATCGCATCTGTGCAGCTGGGACTCTCCACTCAGCCTCCAGCGCAAGGAGACAGGAGACAAAAGACCAACCACAAACCCAAACTATTCAAAGAGCCTCGGAGAAATGGGAAGCAGCAAAGTCATGACTGGAAGAACGCGCGGTGGAGGAGTCCAGGCACTTGAAGCAAAACTTACAGAAGAGGCACCACCAGAGGCTGAACGATCACGGGCGAAGAAGGGAAGGAATGCGTGAACCAGCACTAAAATGGAGGATTAAACTAGGGCTAAACTACAACCGCGCTTCCTGGACGTACGCTAGAACTACAACAGGGGTGTACAACATGTCTACAGTCGACATAAACTATCTCTACAGGACTAAATGTGAGTACAATTTGAATTTGTGTTGAAAAAAACAAAACCAGATTTAAAGATCCTTCTGGTGATTCCATGGAGGTGGCGCTAATGCGTTTTCAACTGGAGCGTTACCAATAGCCACCAAACATCGTAAACCATGAAAAACCAGGGCCGTTTTGGCAACTGACATCCACTCGACCACATCAGAGTAACACCAAAAGCCTCTTTAGAAAACACATGTGGGACTTTTTTGTGTCATTAGCGGCATTAGCGTTAGCAACTCGTGCCAAAACGACCGCGTCATCAACATTCCTTCACCGACTTTACACTGGACAATAATACACCAAAAATTGACGGGCCACAACCGTTAGACAATGAAATGTTACTTTTAATCAAGCAGTGAAACATCTTAATTTAACTTAATCAAGTTTAGAGAATCAATTTTCAAGTTAAGACGTTGAACTCTTATACTTGTGTAACAAACATATAAAGAACAACAGTCTGTCTATGTGGCCTACACGCGATTAAGTTTTTATTTTGCTACCACTGTGTGCGCAACTATTCTAAATGTCTGGGAAGGGTTGATATTTACTGGAATAAAAACGACTGAACCAGCATTAAAGGAGGAGTTAATCCAAAACGCAAATTAATGCAGATTAAATTAAGACTAAACCATAGTTAAAATCGCAACAAAAGGTAAAATAAAACCTTAAACAAGGGCTAATCCAGGGACTAAACCAAACAATATCAAATAGTTGTTTAGAAGATGCGCAAAATGAAAATATGGAGTACAGAGACAAAATTGATTACCGTATTTTCCGGACTATAAGTCGCACCTTTTTTCATAGTTTTGGCCGGGGTGCGACTTATACTTATATTTATACTTATACAATTATACTTATACTCCGGAGCGACTGATATGTGATAGTATTTGTTATTTTCACACTTGCAACTACATTTCATACTCCAGTGCAACTTATATATGTTTTTTTCTTCTCTATTATGCATTTTTTGGCTGGTGCGACTTATACTCCAGTGCGACTATTAGTCCGGAAAATACGGTAAATCATTTTAAAACAATTCTCTACACTTAACTAAATTTTAAGGCATGTTTTAGCAAGTTTAGTTGTAGTAATACACACGGTAATACGAAGGGGCTTTAGAGAATGTCCAAAATGGGTCACAGTTTGGTCAAAACCGCGCACCCACTCTCCGCACTCACGGCGTAAATCCCGCCCGCTTCCTCCAGCTGCCGCGCTCACATCTATTTCCAGCGCGCCGTAATTAAGGCCCAGTGTTTATGTTGTTCTTCATCAATTAAAATGATTCACCGTCTGAATGGGGGTGCTCCTTCACTTGATGGTTATGTCGTTATGTCTCAGTATGAAAAATATATTCTAAAAAACTCTGCCGCGCCTCTACTGTAATGGTATTTATTATGCTCCGTCTGGCTCCGCGGTCTAACCTCCCGTTCGCTTGGGCTCGGCAAACTAACAATTATATTCAAAACTCCTGACACGAGATAAGATGTACCGTTTTGATGTTGCGTGGCGGATTCAAAGCGAAAGAAATCTACACAAAGCGAGAGGAACGGGTGAATGCAGCAAGTCTATTTCGATAATATATATTGTAATTTGAACTGATATTGATGCAACTCCGTACGTATCTCACACATTAACCAGGTGTGACATTGTGATGACGGATAATAGCATCTATTTATGGATGAATATGAAAGGAGCAAGCGCTTTCACACTCAGGTTTTATGGATGAGAAGAATAGAATAAAGAAGGAATAAATGTTTTCAGCGAGTTTAGTACCATACATAAGAAGAGCACTAAGGAAACATAAGTAACACAAAGGCAACTACAAGTACACCCCGAGGCCAGAATCCAACCAGAAAAGTGCAATGTCCTACCATGCAAAACGTGCCACAAAACGTATACCGGGGAGACGGGAAGAACGTCCAACACAAGAAAAAAGTAATACCGAAAATAATGCAAAAAAGTAACGCAAGGACGACCAACAAGCTCAGAAAAACTAAAAGGCTCGTACAAAAGAAGGATACGAGAGGCGATCAATCGGGACGGAGGGGCGTTTTCGTTGGCTCACACCTGGGACTCGCTTTTCCCGAGATCACCACTGTCGAACTGACCAATGAATAAAAGACACGTCGCAATATATAATATATTAATAAATAATTAATATATTAATAAACATGTCAGGTAAATGAGAAACGCAAGGACGACAAACAAACTCAGAAAAACGAAAAGGCGACACAGGAAACTAACTCAAATCTGCTATATTTGACCACGGCAAAAGAGGAAACCACGTTATTGACTGGGGCAAACACAAAAACAGTAGGAACAGACGAACGCTCGTACAAAAGATGAATATGAGAGGCATCAATCGAGACGGAGGGGCGTTTTCGTTGGCTCACACTTTTCCCGAGACCACCACTGTCGCAAGACATGTCGCAACATCAGACCCTCGAAACATGTCAGGTAAATACGCTTTTATCAGACAAAAAGTTGAACGTATGCCTTTATCTGATTGGTTAATACGCACGTCACTCACGCCCATTTGAAATCGGGGAGGAAGGATAAGATTCCAGGCCAACATCTTTGTAAAGTTCTGTCAAAGCGTGGGTGGGCTTGACTGGTCAGGCAATTGGCTCCCTGCAGCACTTACAGGTTGTTTTTTGGTTTGCGGGGGTCAGACTCTATTGCTTCATCCATCAGAAGTGCTTTAGAGCTTAGTTTTGGGTTAGCGCTTGCTGCGAAAGTATCTAAATACAGTGTTCAGAGGAGGTTATGTCATACCGACTCAACCGAGCCAATGCAGTGCAGCGTGTAAAGCAGAATGCCCTTACATTTTATCAGCGAGATCACAGTCCTGGAGTCCTGAGTTTCCATTAGCGAGAGTGTGTCATTAGAGTTCAGATGCAGATATATAGAGACAGCGGGCCGGTCGTTATCAGCTCTTTATGTAACAGCAGCACTGGACACACGTTTAACTCTGAGATAAGAGTCCAGCTCATCAATACACAACCCTAACTGACCACAGCAGCAGAGAGGAGAGAAGAGGGGGGCACCAAAACACTCACAGAGAGGAGAGAAGAGGGGGGCACCAAAACACTCACAGAGAGGAGAGAAGAGGGGGGCACCAAAACACTCACAGAGAGGAGAGAAGAGGGGGGCACCAAAACACTCACAGAGAGGAGAGAAGAGGGGGGCACCAAAACACTCACAGAGAGGAGAGAAGAGGGGGGCACCAAAACACTCACAGAGAGGAGAGAAGAGGGGGGCACCAAAACACTCACAGAGAGGAGAGAAGAGGGGGGCAAGAGGAACGCGCCCCAATTTTCCTTTTATTACACCTACTGCTGAATCCATGACGCTGTCGCGTCTTCTTCCCTTTGCTTTACATATAAAGGGAAAAGTTTGCGGCTGCGGCGTACAAAGTCCGTGGCTCTTATAGATATATAGATATATTTTGATGGCACATTACTTTTTCGGGCCAACGCCCTGGGAGGAGTTCGTAAAAGACGACATTTGGAAAAACTCCCGAATCATGCTTAGCAAAAAAAAAACAAATTATCCAATATGGCCGACATTTGGTTGAGCGGACAGCGTTGCCGTAATAATATTTTTTACTTGTTTTATCCAACTCTGTGTCAAATTTCATGATTCTACAATCAGATTTTTTTTTTGGGTCATTTCCCATCTCTCAATGTATTTTTGGTACATTTGAGGGCGCTGACGCGCCAATTTTTTTTATTTTAGAAAAGGGAAATAGCCAGAATGCATTTTTTGTGACTTTTTGTCAATGTTCACTGGGTGAAAAATAGGGGGGTTGGTCCTGAGAAGAAGAAGAAAGAAAGAAAGAAAGAAAGAAAGAATAATATTACGATGTGAAAACAATGTTTCCCATTTTTCAAATATCATAAACTATACATTTTTGGAAAGCGCTCGCTTGAATGAGTAGAGAGTTTATGTTGCGGTTAAGATTTGCGATTTATGTTTCCAAATCAGTTTGTAGTTCACCGTGCACATTTTAATCACATTCAGCGTATTGACATTTGAGAGATTGAAACATGAACTGCTGAACTACTACTAAAGAACGCCTTTCAGAACATGTCCATGTTAAATTTCTATTCGTAATGTTGTTCCTTTAATATAATATAGTACTAATCTATATTATAAAAAGTAGAGTTGAACTTAAAGAAAGCACAAGGCGTTGATGTAAAGCAGAAGATACATTTCATCGCAGTGATTCATTCTTTTCAAAACAATAAAATAGCTTGATAATGTTTCTAAAAGCACTTTAAAATACCCACTAGAACACGTATTCAAGTGTAAACAATAAAACACACAAAATGAAGCAAATTATAGTCCGAAAATGACTATCTTTACAATATTAAATGTGTTTCGTTTCTCAGTGCAGCTCGTAAAACACACAAGTCCTGATTACTGATTTAAGTTAAGAGTTAATGTTCGAACAGGCCTTGAAGGAGCTGGACTGAAATATCCCTGTTCAAGGCTCGGGCCCGGCTTCATTTGAAAATATTATTTATAAGAGCCGTTCGGAGACTGTCGCGAGTAAAGAAGATAATGGCACTTAACGTCGTCTCCATCTCGCCGCTGTGACATGTCAGCCAAATCGATGGTTTCAACGAGCTCGGCGAGAACGTAGGATGCCGTGAGTCAGTGCCACAGTCTGAAAATGTCCCGCGGTCTTTTGGTGAGATATGGCAGCACTGGTTATACTTAAAGCCTCAATTTGGGAGTGCAATCATTCTTCTCAGATATATGTCCTAAACATTACGCAGCTGTGTTCTTTATGAAGCAGACATGATTAAAACAACCAGGATTTCAGTAATAACAATGCCGATGACTTCACTTGTCATTTTACATCATATTCAGGGGTGTGTGATATTGATCAAA